>NC_056737.1:573339648-573357148 GCF_019279795.1 Protopterus annectens
CAAACTCGGTTCCTTGAATTGAAAATTAACCTGACATGTCAGTTCTTTGAAAAATGCAGCATGGTAGTTGGGGTAGAGACTTTATGCTTTTGTTTTCTGTAACTAAGGTACAGGTTTTGAGCTTGAGTAAATTACTAACCACCTGCTACCACTAACTAGGATGTTTCATTCACACACACACCCCTACCTACCTCTTAGTGCAAGAAATATGGACAAAGCCTAAAATAAACAGGGACAGATATTAAATAATGTTCTCGTGAACTTAGAAAGTTGCTAGAATAACAGGATTTGTGCTAGTATGAATTTTTCTGAAGGACATGAAGTCTGAAGCTCAAATGTCTGTCATTATTTAGCAATTTCAGCCTTCAATGATTTTCTAGAAAATCACAAAATTTATGAGGAACAGACAAAAATATGGGGCAAAAATCTGGACATTCTGCAAAATTTGGACAGTTGAGAGGTATGCTACCTACCACACACACACACACACACACACACACACACACACACACACACACACACACACACTCACAACCTCTCAACCTCTTACAGCAACAAACTCATAAATAAAACTGAGGCAAAGGCCCAAAAATAAGGACATTTTTTTAAAATATTGCTCTTATAAACTTAGAAAGATAATAGAATAGTAGTAGGTCTTGCATCAGTGAATTTTCTGAAAGGTATGAAATCTGAAACTGAAATGTCTGCATTATTTTCTAACTTCAGTCTTTAACAATTTGCCACTAATTTGCCAGAAAACTGCAATTTTATGAAAAACGGACCAAAATGTGATGCAAAAATATAAAATTGCCAGACAATACAGCTGGGAACCTGTCAAAGGAGGGACACCATTTTAATATGAGCACAGTTAACTTAGAGCAGCTGACAAAATTAGAGAATCTACATGCATTTCTGAAATAAAAGTAATGTATAACTCTGATCATTACAGTTATTTATAAAAGTAAAGTAAACCCTCTATGTTTTCTTCCAAAATTGATATTTTGTGGAGGGATCATTAGGGGAAGAGCAACATTTTGAGCCAAAATCAGGGACAGTTGAGGTTTGGCTATGCCTAATTCTATAAAGCAATTTGCATGTACCTCTCAACCTGTTAATGCAATAAATCTGGACAAGGCCAAATATATTGAGGGAACATATAAACAGTACTAAAAATTGCTCTTGTATAAACTGGGACAGTTGATAGAACAGGTCTTATTTTAGCATGCATTTTTCTGAAGGTTATAAAGTCTGAAACTAGTGTGTCATTATTTAGTGACTTAATTCCTAAATCATTTGCCAGAAAACCACAAATTGAGGAACAAACCAAAAATAAGAAGCAAAAATCTATTCATTCTTTGAAAATCTGGACAGTTGGGAGGTATAGTTCAGCTGGGGCTGTCTAAGTTTGCCGCCCTTCCCCCTCATAAAACCATGGTCGAATGGAGCCTCCCCCTGCAGCCATTCCAATGATCCATTACTTTGCTATTTCACTCCATTTACCATAAACACTAATGTGCATACTGATTTACTTCTATGATGATTTGAACTTCATTTGAAAGTTTTATTTTGCATTTTACAGCACAAACACTAAGACATCTGCTAAACAAACTTGGCATTAAAACTTCTCTGCCCTTGAAACTCACATTAATTGAAACAACATTAAAACCCACATTCAAAGAAAAATACATTTTACCCGTGGCAGATAAAAATTAATTCTGGGCTGCTTTTAAATCATAGGCCCCTTGCATATGAAACATACATGTGCTCTTTGATACACTTTCCTATTGCTTTGAACATTTTTCCAGTAAACAATGAAACAAAACTGCCCAATTCAGAACATTTCCATCATAAAAGTCTAGTCAAACTTCTACAGTCCACCATTATCAGTAAATAATATTCACAATCTCTGAAGTAGTAAAAAAGTCATCTAAATAATTCCACGTTAAATAAATCTAACTAATGAAGAGGTTGCTGCTAGCAATCGCCTTTATATTTCATGACTTCACCGAAAAATAGTGTCTGATGCCCCTGAGGAATAAATTGCCTAAAATACATTAATAATAAGCTAGTAATATTGCAATAGGAAATGGATGGCAAACTGATAACAGGCTCATAGTTGGTGCCTTAACTTTCAGTACAGCAGCATTCACCCCTTATGGGAGTAGAACCAACAACCTTCTGCATTAAAAGCAAGTACACAACATTTTGTGCTACTAGCAATGTGAGCCGACTTAGCATAATCAGCACTAAACTTCTCTTCCCCTGCAGCTCTCAGTTCCTTGTAAAATCTACGCAATACTCAACTACATCTCAACTTCGCAGCACAGGAAGTTTGGAAAAAGCCAAATTTATTGGGGTGGGTCAAAAGGGCAAAAAACAGGAACACATTAAACATTGCTTGTATAATCTTGGAAAGCTGCTAGAATAAAATGCTGTGTTACCATCATACATTTTACTGCCAAGGTCACTGTGCAAAATAGTCAGAACAACATACCACTATGCCAAATCACCTGCTTTGTGAAAGAGAGGAAGACTGAAACTTAAATGGCTATCATTTAATGAATTCAGTTCTCACCGTAGCTGTCAACCTGTTAGCACAAAACACCTAGACAAACCCAGTAATGAGGGAATACAGCCCTCAAACATATTCAGTGAATTCAGTTATTGCCATAGCTGTCAACCTTAGCACAAAAAACCTGGACAAAGCCAATAACAGGGTATTCCAGTCCCAAAAATAAGGACAAATTTCAAATAGTCATAAACTTAAAAAAAATGCTATAAAAAAGGTTGTGTTAGTATATATTTATTGCTAGAATAAAAAGTTGTTTTACTATGTCACAAACACAGGGATAAGATGCAGACTCCACACAGAAGGCACCCCGGCCAAGAATCAAACCAGGAAACCTACAGCTGTGAGGCAACAATACTGCCACTGCACCATCAAATATGCAAGGAAGTAAACATTCAGAAACCTGAAGTCTGAAATTTAAATGCCTGTCAATTTGTTAATCAGGACAGTCTGACTTGGAACAAAAAAAAAACACAATTCTCAGCAGAGGCCCAGGAAAAAATAATGCAGACATGTCTTTGTAACATGGGAGGACACAAAAGCAAACCCACACAAACACAGGGAGAAGATACAGACCCCCCCCAAGAATCAAACCAGAAAACCTACAGCTGTGAGGCAACAATACTGCCACTGCACCATCAAATATGTAAGGAAGTAAACATTCAGAAACTTGAAGTCTGAAATTTAAATGCCTGTCAATTTGTTAATCAGGACAGTCTGACTTGGAACAAAAAAAAAAAACACAATTCTCAGCAGAGGCCCAGGAAAAAAAAATGCAGACATGTCTTTGTAACATGGGAGGACACAAAAGCAAACCCACACAAACACAGGGAGAAGATACAGATTCCCCCCCCCCCACACACACACAAAGAAGGCACCCCAGCCAAGAACCAAACCCAAGAACCTACAGCTGCGAGGCATCAGTGCTACGTTGCTACCACTGCACCATCAAATTTCAAGCATTGCAATATTTAAAAACCACAGATACATACAGATATTGATCAGATGAAATGATCAAATATAAGGCAAAAATCTGCAATTTTTTTACAAATGGTGGTGGGTAGGGAATTCAGGTCTTTAACACCTGCATACAAGGTACAGGGTTCAAGCCTGAGGTATTCCCTACCACACCACCATGAGTAATCACACCAGTACATCCCACCTGGGACGTTTTCACACACACACACACACACACACACACACACACACACACACCATGAAGTGAGACCAGCTCGGGAATCCTCGGACTAACACACACTTCATATTACTCACCAACCCTCCATGAAGTGAGACCAGCTCGGGAATGCTCGGACCAACATAACAAATCCTCCTCCTCCCGCTCGGACAGCATTTGGAGCTCCATTCCCATGAAGTGAGACCACCAACATAACATGTATTCCCGCTCGGACCAACATAACGAAGCATTTGGAGCTCCATTCCGACTGGCTGCCTAAAGCGCACATGTGCGGTGAGCGCTCCATTCCGACTGGCTGCCTAAATCGCGCTGACGTCATCGTGCAGTAAAGCGCGAAAAAAACAAATTTAAAACGCTACCCCCCCTTCTACATAAGTTGTACTGAAATCAGTACAGTGCGTATGCCTCCCAACGTCCCTGACCTGTTGATTTCAGGATTGATGTCACTGCATGTGTTGGGCTTGTTTGTGGTTTTGGAGCCACAGCCTTCAGCTTTAATCTACTAAATGTTAACAGGGCCATTTGGCACTTCATCAGTCAACCTCAGGTTTTTTACCGCATATGATTGTTGAGACTTATGATTTAATTCCCAGATTTGGCCTTCTGATGACTAATACATAAAGACCTTTGTCTTCACTGTCGATCAAGGCTTTGTCAGTGTTGGTTAACACAGGTCAGGTGATGCAGGCTTCCCCACATGTGATCTCATCACCATGGGCTTGGACTTTAGCCCCTGTCTAATCACAGGTGTCTGTAATTACTGCCCCCCCCCCCTGCACACACACACAAACACATTCTGTTAAGGACTGTGCATTTTGTGGGTTGACTCTTCCAGTTATACAAATCCATCCAGATATACAGCTGCATTCTTCTTCTCAGAATCCTCCTTTCTGAGGATGACGAGGAAGGTCAAGTATAACAGAGGACACCTAGACATATCCCACTTAAATCTTCTATCTTGGATAAGGATGTGGATAAAGAAGCAGCATACCCACCATCTGTGTCACATGATCCCAAGTTTAGAGAACATTTCTCAGAATGATTTGTTTGAAGGTTGGATGGCCCCCCAAAACCTCATATTCTCCTAAACTTAAGCAGGCTCTCCAGTTATAAAACAACTTTGTAGGTAGTTTCCCCAGCTGGCTGCAGCTGCCTTGAAAAAGTCTCCCACTCCATTGAGCCCAGCTACATACATTGGTCCATATCTTGGATCACCTAGAGAAGGGAATTGATTTGTGTTTCACATTTACCCTGAGGGTATTAAACTATATTATGCATGTGGTTCAGGAGAAACTTGTTACAAGAGGCTTACAGGATACTGGAACAGTTGCTAAACAGGGAACAAATGAAATTGATACTCTTCCAGATATCAGGCATGGTCTGCCTTTTCATTCTCGCCATACACCTTGCCTGCAGCACAGTGGTTGGTTAGCCAGGGTGCCAGGCTGTGGCATAGCCATTGGATGCTATGCCTGGCAACACCCTGTGAATTTTTATGGAAGACATAAAGACCATTTTAATCAGTGCTACATTTAGTAAACCCCTACTTTTTGGTTAAGCTGTAGAAGCTTAGTTGGAAAACATCAAGAGCCAGAGGGCAAAATCCTTAGTGCTGAATGGGTTAAGTTTCAGCCTCCCTATTTGCCTTTTTCTAGGACTCAAAGAAGTCAGAGTTGGTCAATATCTGCATAAAAGCCTCAGAGTTTGCAGCAGCTTTCAAAATGACTCACATTCCAGAGGTGGCCAGAATCAGCAAAACAATCTGAGAGGTGCAGTCTCTCATCCATAGGTCCATTGTCTGCTTTCTGAGGGCTAGTCTGACTGTCCCATTCTGGTGGCAGACAGAGGCTCACTTTTCCTTCCACTTGTCCACGTGGATGACCATTATATGGAAAAAGTAGGTCAGAACTGTAATATCCAGAGACTACACAATTCTCTTCTCCCCTTCCCAGACCACAGTTTCTTCGCTGTAACTAACATCCCACCCTGTCAGAAGGCTGTGGCAAGAAAGGAGGTCCTAAGCAGTCAAAAGAGGAGCCACCCAGGAGGTCCCACCATATCAGCAAGGGCTAGGCTTTTACTCAAGTTTCTGTTTGAACATAGAAAGACAGAAGGACTGCAGGCCCATACATGACTTGAAGACAAAGTTCTTTCATTCCAAAAGGAGCCTTTTGCATGATCACAGTGTAGCCTTCTTTCTTTCCCTTCCTACAAGAAGGAGACTCTGTGTGCTCTTTAAACACCCAAGATGCTTGTTTTCACATCAAAATTATGAAAGAGTCTTAGAAGTTCCTGCACTTGCTAAAAGGAGACAGTCAGTTTTCAATTTCATTCTCTTCCATTTGTCCCTGCCTTAGCTCCTAGGGTGCTCACCAATTGCATGGCAGTCATAGCAGCACATTTCAGGTAGCAGGGTCTTCTATAACTGGATGATTGGTTCCTGGTTTGCCCATATAGTTGACGGCCTGATAATCTCAAGCAACTGTCTCCTGTCATTGTTTCAGGATTTATATTGGCGAACATTTGGAGCAAGACGGACACTGGTTTAGTAAGAATTTCTTCTGTAAGAGAATCTGTTCAATTTCATATCCTGCAAACCAGACTGTTCCTGCACTTGTCTCAAGTAACTGGTCTCACAGCAACATGTATTTATATGGCATCCAATGCCTATTACTTCCTGAGGGTTTTACGTTGATCACTTACTGTTCCATGGAATCATCCAGTAGACACCCCCAATTCCAGTCAGAATTTCACAGTAGTGCAAAGATCATATCTGGTGTCTTTATGAGTCCAACCTGTCAGCTGACAGACTTTTTCAGGCCAATCCCTGCCCCAGCATTGACAGTCACCACAGATGCTTCTGGTCTAGGATGGAGGGGGGCATTTCAAAAGCAGATGATTTGGGGGACTTAGTTGTAGACAGCAGCCTCATTGTGCTTCTGTATTTTGCAGATAAAGGCAGTCCTCCTCATTTTGTAGATATTTCAAGACTCCCTTTTCCCAAGGTACTGTTGCCATTCAGACTAATCAAATGGCTGTGGTTTGGTAAATCAAACAAGCAGAGGCAAAGCTGTTCTTTTTCCCTTCCAGGAGGCCATGAGAGTGTGTGAATGAACATTTGCAACTTGTTGTCTTTTCATTGCAAGTCACATCCTGGGCAAGCCAACTCATTAGTGGACAGCCTCAGACTTTGTCCACTGATACCTCATGAAGCATACCTCTGAACCTCTTTGTGCAAGAAATCTGGACAAAGCCAACAGTAACAGGGGACAAATGCCTAAAAATAGGGACCTGTTTTAAATATTGCTCTTATAAGCTTAGAAAGTTGATAGAATAATAAGTTTTGTTTAGCTTGCATTTTCTGAAGGCTATGAAGACTTACTCAAATACATGTCCTTATTTAGTGACTTCAGTCCTCAGCGATTTGTCAGAAATCCACAAATTTTATGAGGAACAGACCAAAAAATAGAAAACAAAAATCTATCCTTTCCCTTAACCTACGTATAGTATTCCCTACGTAGAAACCTGCACATGTTGTGCATGTCGCAAGGTAGACAACATTTTTTAGAATTGCAACTACATTTACCCGGGCATGAAATAATTTTATTGTACCCCCTCACTTTAGTCTTGAAATATAATTTCCAGACATTCAATATTATTGATATTGCTGGGAAATCTTGGGATTTGGCATTTAACATGGATATCAAAAAAGAATTAGGTCAAACACCAAAAGTAATATTTTCAAGAGGTTTCAATATAAAGACTATATTAGAGAGATCACAGATTAAATTTACAAGTTCACAAATTTATAAATATGGATCTTGCAGGTACTGTAGATCTATTAATGATGGACCCTATGTGACCGTGAGGGGGTATAATAGAATTATTTAATGCCCAGGTAAATGTAGTTGCAATTCTAAGAAAGTTGTCTACCTTGCGACATGCATAACATGTGCAGGTTTCTACGTAGGGAAAACTACACGTAGGTTAAGGGAAAGGATAGCAGAACATCAGAGGGCTATAAAGAACAAGGATAATCATATTGCGTTATATTTACATTTCAAGAATTGTGTCAATTTTAAAAAGTTTATATTTTTTGTAGTTGATTGGGCAATGACAAGTGAGAGAGGGGGTAATGATAATGTTAGAGTTGAGTTTTTAGAATTAAAATGGCAGGTGATATGAAATGCAACAACTTATCCCGAACTCAACGACCATATTTCCATCAAGCCCATTTTGAAACAAAGGGCAATGGTTGTTTGAAGTCATTTTGTTATGATTTATTGGGGGATAAGGCTTGTAATAATTTAAATAAGGTTTTAATAGCAGTAAAATATGTGCACAATGTGTATGTTCAAAGTGAATGTTTGTGGGGAATATGTATATAAATATATATGTTTTTAAGCAAGTTTTGTATGCATGTTCTATGGTTCTTTGAACACTAAAACATAATGTTCATATGATTGGTTAATGTGCAGGTGGAATTTTGTATTTAAATAATGTGATTGTGAGCTCCTTTTACTCTGAAGAAGCCATTAGTTTTGATGGTGAAAGCGCTTAGTATTTTGGAGCCTTTTAGCTCTTCATTAAAGCGGCTTGGTGCAGTCCGTGAATTTTGTGTTTTTATTTGTTTATTTTAGTGGTTACCCTGTTGGGTTCAGTGTTTTTTATAAACTATCTGAAACTCTTTGAACCTTTGTAATGTTTGATATTGTACATCCAGGTCCCACGTTTCCTGCTGTTGGCAAATTTAGCATGCCATATCTGTTAAGTCAAAAACTCTAACTTCACTCCACTGGCATACAAGTGAGAACTGAGTATCACTCCCCTCAGAACTCCTCTTACATTTTTTCCATCAAGACTCAAGTCTTAGCATTTACTTTGTTTTCCATTCCTTGTTTTTCAGCCATTCCTGTGTCCATTAGACAAAGGTAGAATGTGCTTTTATGCCCATTGTCTTACAAAGGAAACTACTATTAACACAGTTAAATGCTTTCCAGAGGTCCAAAAAATTATATTTCCTTGTATGTTACTGTCCAGTCCTGAACTGCTCATTTTTATTTACTTTGTCATCATTAGCAAATTAAATCTTACTGATAACATGGTACTGCTTGGCTAAAAGCCTGTGTAGCTAGCCATAATGAAGTTAATAATAGGTCTGAAGCAGTAATAGTTCATGGTCAGGAACTACTACAGCAGTGTACTTATCGTTTTGTTTGATGCAATAATTTGACCGTACCACCTTATGTAATCCCAGCTAAAGAAATAACAAAGCAATTTATTTGGGAAAACAGGATAATTCTCTCAGCTTGACTGTTTCCTCACTTAAACCTTGTAGAAAACTCACTCTAAATATTTTGTTTAGAATGCTTTAAATTTAGGCACCATTTCCTTGGTTTTCTCCATTGGAACACAAAATATAACTCTTGTAACTCCAGGAGAGTGAGCATTCTATAAGTCCATCCCAAGTGTCTGGAACTTCTTGAGTTCTGTATTCTCTTCTGCCACTTTGTCTATCCGTGCAAGCCTCTGCTGCTCCTGTTAACCAGCCTTTGTGCCATGTATGTATACACCCTATACATTTTCATTTGCTTTTGTTCAAATTATATTGAAATTGCACAGTTTGATGTGGCGTTTCTTTTTATTCTAAGCCTGCTGCCTTACACTACAGTTTGTTTTCAGAGTAATCTGTCGATTCAGAGCTGCCATTGAAAATATAACAGTCACAGCAGATATTTCACAGTTCATTTATTCTCTGTTACTTTTTTATCCCATTCAGCCTTACAGATAACCAGTGGGCATGAAGCAGAGAACAAGTCATGAATGGTGTGCCAGTTCACAGGAAATGCACCCACAACTGAGCATATGTGAGGTCTGTGTATAGACTCAGCAAGTCATGTAACATCATAACCCTGGAATGTGGGAAGAAACTGGTGTACTTCACAAAACTCTAAACAGGCATGAGAGGGACATGCAGACTTTCCATAGAAGGCTCATAAGCTGGGTACAAAATAGGAAAAAACATGATTTATGAGGTCACAGTGCCATCTTGTGTACCACTCTTTCTCAGTTGAATACACTTACTAAGGAGTACATTGAAAATGTTCAGTCTCTGTCATTTGCGGAGTGTTAAAATAAGCAGTGTTCAGAGTCATAGGTCCCTCTCCATTGAAATTCGTTAGAATAACTATCCTGGAACTGATGGCCAAGAGACATCTCCTTGGTTTCTTATTTAGTCTTCAGAAAAATCCTTGCAGTTTTAGTCATAATTACAAAGACTGCATCCCTTTGTTTATACATTTTCATTCAATAGCCTGTTGTGGTGTTCTAAATTAAACACCCTTTGTACTAAATTATCTATCAACAACGTGTCAGGTACACTTTTGTTGTTACTACTTTTACTAGGGAAACAGAAGTACTACTTTTAGGCCTGCTAAAATCTGCTTTATTCTAAGTGCTTTTACAGCAGTAGCTGTCCTGCTTAAATCAAGTATGTACCATTTAGTCCTTCTTCTAACTTTAACTAGGTTTATTTGTCATTAATCTGATTAAGATTAGAGTCCTTTGTGGAACTAACATTACTAATGTTTCATTGGCTGCATATCTAGCCTTCTGGTTGTATGGATTAAGAAAAGCCGTTGCATGATATGTCTGGTTTAATTTTTGGTTATTTGTGTTGCTTGGGCTTCTTATACCCCTTAGCTTGTTGAGGAGGTGTCTCAGTGTAGCTCATCATCAGGTGGGTCCCTGCATTCTCCTTACATTGGAGAAAGTGTAAAGGCTGTCTGGATTTCTGGTCCACTGCTGGGTTTTGGAGGCATTGCACTGTGGCCTCCCTGGTATTTGTTGCTGTAACTCTCCCAGGGAATACTGGTAAGCACAGACATGAGCATACGTGTTGTGGCAGACTATAAAGTATTAAGAATGCTTTTTTGATGTGCTGCATAATGTGTATTACATTAAAAACGTCAGTTTCACATATATACACTACATTACGGTAGTAAACTATGTATTAGCAAAGTTTAATCTGAATCACTTACTGAAGTGTTGTTAAAAACAAGGCCTGGGGTCTGAAAAGGCATGGCTGTTTGCCTCTCTTAGTAATTATTCCATGATAAAGAGTGGAAACTCTTGAGGAAGCCATAGCCAGAAGAAGTTGTGTAGTGCCAGAAGCCTTCCTGTCGATTTACCTGTGGAGTGCCATGATCCTAATTGTGAGAGACAGCTTGACCAAAGCTTCAGTACCCAAGAACTGTGAGTAATTTTGGCATTTCATTAATTTACTTTAAAAACCTCGACTGACAAATGCAGAAGTGAAAGTATGAGTAACAAGAAATGTGTGAGCCAGAATGTACTGATCTTTGTTTTGAGATTTGTTTTAACTTTTGCACTGAAATAAACTGAACTTAAACTATCTTCAGTGAGTGTCAAGTGCTACAGTGTGTATGCATGGATTCATTCATGCATGCAGCACAGCTGTATCTTACTACACTTTATTCTAGCTGACCATGGTGCTCAGGCACAGCTCCCTCAAAAATGTATGTAGTATTGCCCTTCTTTAGCATTCCCTTTCAGGAAGGAGAACTGGCCTCTGGCTGTTGGAACCTACCTTCTCAGCTAACTTTAAACTTCACGGATCTCTAATCTGTCCTGGGACAATGGCAGTACAGACAGACAACTTGCTTCTTCGACAGTGGACAAGTACCTTTTTTATGAATGTGTAGTGTGCAGTAATCCTGTCTTGAAATATTCGTGCATAACATCTGCGTCATCTTGGAAACATGGGATGCAGGCTAGAAAATGCACTTTTGCTCTTATCTCAGGAAAGCTGCTAGTATATTGTGGATGAGACTCTCCTGTCAGAGGAATACCTTCTACTGACATTTCTCATCTTTGCTAGCCCTGTATTTTAAAACTGTTCCTTAATCCAAGTCACTAGTGAGGCAGGAAGGCACAATTCCTTCATGACATCAGGGCAGCCAAGTGTACACATTTTGTATGCTTTCACTTAGCTACCCTTTTGGCTGTTATGGAAGATGTTCTTCATGTTTCACTGTTACAGTCATCACATTTGGGTTATCCCTGCCAGGGTAGCCCTCGGCCGGCCCAAATACCAGAGGCTTAGTATTTCTGTGTCGGTTACTGTTGCTTCAGGACTGACGTCGGGTCGTCAGTAGTATTAAAGTAAGACAGCCGACGCCATTACTTCAGTCTTTTTTGCCATGGAGCCCAAAGCAGAAGCAATTCGCTCAAGTGCTGGTCGGCTGCTACCTGAGTTTCATCTACCGAACTGAAGTTGAAGTCTTCTTAAGCTAAGTACCCCTTTGGGGATCCTTTTTTCTTGCACTAACCGATGTCAGAAAAAGTTAATAATTGTCTCGCCTTTGGAAAGCAAATACCACATCGAGACTTCCATTCTTACTGCGTCACTTGTTTAGGCCCAGACCACAACGTCCTCCATTGTCGCTTCTGTGCTTTGTTCAGTGCTAGAATTATCCATCGTCGGGCCCTTATTGTAGCTAGATATTTTCATTTACAGTCCTCGAATTCCGATATGGCTTCAGTAAGCCATCTGACAGCAGATCTTCCGAAAAAACGCAAAGATAAAGACAGAGACAGACCGCACAGGTCCAAACCTACCGACGACACTTCCGTTAAGCTAGTCGTCAGTTCTCCGGTCCTCAGTGAGCAGCTCCTGATGCCCGCTTCTGTGGATTCGCAGGTCACAACCAAAACCCTTTCGGAGTCCGGTATGCCACTAAACTCTTCTTCAACTAAGGATCCTGCTGTCGTTTCTACCTTGGATGGGTCCGGAGTCACTGAGCAGGCACTGGCTTCCGAGGAAGTCCTTTGCACTACTGATTCTCGACACAAACCGACGTCTACTTTCACGACTACCATTCTTTTGAAAATGACCTAGTTTCTTAGGCCCAGGGTACGAACCACACCCAAGAAACCGATGACCCACTCTCAGGCACCTGCTTCCTTTTCTCAGTTTCAAATCCTTAAAATGGCAGAATACCTTATCATGCTGATCAGGGGAAGCCAAGCTACCCCCTCCAAAAGGAAGAGATCTGTCCCCTGTAGTTTTGTCTGAAGAGTCCGATGACTCTGATGCATCTGAATATGAAGCCATGCTATGAAGCCATGCAACCCCTCTCTACATATGAGGATTCTAATGCAGAGGATTCCATTCCCTCAGACTCTCCCTCAGAGGATATTTCCTTTGACGAAACCCTGCATACCTTAAGGGAGCATTTCCAATGGGAAAGTCAAGAATACCCTCAGTCTAAAAGAGACTCAGGGAATTCCTAGATCTTCCACAGCACAGACCCTTGGCCATCCCCCCAGTCCTGAATGTTGTGGAGGATGTTTTCCTGGAATCCAGCTTGACTCCTGACACCCTCCCTCCTGCACCCAGAAAACCAGACCGGTACTATAGAGTCCCTGACTCACACAAATTTCTTTTTAAAAATCCTACTGCTGTTCCTGAGGTAATTTCTTAAGGGCCTAAAGGAATTAAAGCAACCTCTGCTAAGAATCCCACCCCCTCAGATAGGGATTCCCGTGCACTAGACAGATTGGGTAAAAAAAGTATACACCTCAGCTACTCTTGCTATCAGGGCACTAAATTGTCAGTTCCATATGCTAAAATTTCAGCAACATACCCTGGAACTCCTCAAACAAAAAATATCTTCCTTTCCTGCTTGGCCAGAATCTAAAGAGTTACAAGAGTTAATGCATTCTGCAAGTCAAGTAACTAAGCACACCTTGCACTGTGGTTTTGGCCCCCTAGAAGCTTCTTGCTGTGCAGCAGTCACTGGATCTGTCATTAGAAGGCATGCATGGCATAAGGAACAGCCCTTGCCAGACCATGTCAAATGTAAATTGTTGGATGCCGCCTTGCACAAAGGCAATTTATATGGCACTAAGGCAGAAGAGGTCTTAAAAAAGAAGGAAGAAAAAGCAAAATCTGTGCAAACAGTTAAGGATTTCTTTCAGGTCCAGCCACCCAGGTTCAGCAAGCATTGTCCCACTAAAATCTGGTCCTTTCCTGCTCCCAACAAGCCAGTCCAGCCTAGGCCCCGGGGAACCAGACCCCCCCCCCCCCCAGGCAGCAGCCACAGGGAATGCAGAGATTTAAGCAGTGGACTACCTCCACTTCAAACCCAGGGAGTTCTAAGCCACCCCCATATGGTAAGAACTCGCAATGACTCACCTCCCCCACTCCCTCCCTCTGCCCACCCTCACTTACCCCTAGGAGGAAACCTCTCCTTTCACACAAGCACCTGGGCCACCATTACCAACGACCACTGGATTCTGAACATAGTGTCTGAGGGATACAGATTTTCCTTCCACACCCTTCCAACCCCAAAAGGGTTCCCAGATCTACCTCCAAACCAGTGGGCAGAGGCTGAAAAGCAAATCCTTTCCCTGCTGTCTATGACGGCAGTAGAGCACGTTCCTGCAGAACAGATAGGCCAAGGTTTCTACTCCAGACTTTTTCTGGCGCCCCATCCTCGATCTAGCCATTCTAAACACCTTCCTGGTGATCCCAAAATTCAAAATGCTCATCCTCCAGCAGCAGCTACCCATGCTGTCCAAGGACGCTTGGTTAACCACTCTAGATCTAAAGGAGGCCTACCTCCACATTCCTACCAGGGAATCATACAGGAAATATCTCCGTTTCTAGGCAAGATCTCAACACTTTCAGTTCTCTGCACTTCCCTTTGGCATATCTACTGCTCCCAGAGTTTTCACAAAATGTCTGGCTCCGGCAATTGCCTTTTGCAGACAAAGAAATATCTAGATTTACCCATACTTAGACGACTGCCTTATTCAGGCAGCCAGCCAGGAAAAGCTGCTCAAGCACCTGGCCTTTGTAAAGACCCTACTAACCTCCCTAGGGTACACAATCAATAAAAAAAAATCCAAACAGGTGCCCACCCAAACGATTATCTTCCTGGGAGCAAGCCTGGGCGCAGCATCTCAGATGGCCTTCCTTACACCAGAAAAACAAGTCTTCTTGACTGCCTACTTATCTCAACTAGCCACCAGACCCCAAATATCTGCAAGGAAGATCCTGCAAACTCTGGGGTTCATGTCATCTTGCATACTACTCATTCCATATGCCAGACTGCATATGAGGAAACATCAATGGTACCTAAAAACCCTTTGGTGTCAACACTGTCAAGACCTGGAAACTCTTATACCTATAATTTCTTGCCTCAGAAAAGATTTTCTTGTTGGGAAACAGCATGCTCCCACAACAAGGGACTGTCTTTCTCACCACCCCCTGCCACCCAGACCCTCGCCAGAGACGCATCAGACTGTGCTTGGGGTGCACACCTGGACAGCAGGTGCATACAGGGCCACTGGAGCCCGCAGCAAATCCCTCTGCACATCAACCAAAAAAGAGATGATGGCTGTCCAGCATGCCTTGATAGCTTTCAAACCCCTTCTGTCCCCAAGGGCTCTCCTGATCAAAACAGACAACACCACTGTGATGTGGTATATCAACAAGCAGGGAGGGACTCACTCCTACTCTCTATGCAGGCTGGCCATGACCCTTTGGCACACAGCCTCTGCCATGCAACTGCACCTGTTAGCACTATTCCTACCAGGCTCTCTCAACTCTCTGGCAGACCAATTAAGCAGAAATCTTCTGGACCCACATGAGTGGCAGCTCAACAGAAGAACCTTCACCCTAATAACTCAGAAATGGGGAAACCCAAAGATTGACCTCTTTGACTGCCACACCAACCATCAGCTCAACAGATTCTGCACCAGGGAGCATCACTACAGGGCTTGGAAAGTAGATGCCTTGTCCTTCCTCTGGGTCAGTCTATTGGTCTATGCCTTTCCTCCACTACCTCTCATCCCCAGGGTATTGCTCAAAATAAAGGAGGAAAAACCAAGGACAATTCTTATAGCTCCAGATTGGCCTGACCAGCACTGGTGCCCCTTGCTACGCAGCCTGTCCCCACTGCCACCATGGCATCTTTTTCAGATTCCAAACCTCCTGACCAAGAAGGAAGGGAAATTCATGCATCCCCAGTTGCAGACACTCCATTTGGCAGCTTGGCTTATTCCCTAACCCCGGATCAGTCTGCCACCCTCAGTAAACAGGTTCTAGATGTTATCCGTGAGGCCAGATGCCCTAGCACTAGGAAGTCTTATGCTGACAAATGGAAAAGGTCTGCTAAGGGAGCCAATACGGCACAGCCCTCCCTCCCTCTCATCCTGGATTACGTAGCTGACCTATTACATGGTGGCCTCTCTTTCTCCTCTATAAAAATTCATGCCTCTGCTGTTTCTGCTTATTTTCCCACTAAGCAGCCCCTTTTATCCCGCCCTTTGATCAAACCATTCATAAGAGGGGCTAGCAACTTGAGGCCTAGACAGGAGTAAATCCTGCAGAATGTCTGATCAGTTGCTGGTTAGCTTTGCTACAGGGGCAGAAGGCAAAACCATCTCCAAACAAACCATTTCCAAATGGATAGCACACTGCATCCATTTCTGCTACAAACAGCATGGAAAGCCTCCCCCCAAGGGGGTCAGGACTCACTCCACCAGAGCAGCCTCCACCTATGCAGCTTTCCTCAGAGGAGTCCCCACCAGGGACATCCTGGAGGCTGCCATCTGGACACCTGTTCACACTTTTACCAAACATTATCACCTGCCTCTCTTCTCCAAATCCAGGTCAGGGTTTGCTTCTGCAGTCTTGCAGGGCATCCTAGCCAGCCCCAAGTTTCTTTGACTGCCTCCACCCATTTCCTTAGCTTTGGGAATCAACACAAATGTGATGACTGCAGCAGTGAAACACGAAGAACATAGTACAGTTGTGTAACCTTACCATAAATGTAGATGTTCAAGTGTATTCACTGTTGCAGTGTTTCCCTCCCTTCACCCCCCTTCTTCTCTTTCCTTACAAAGGGACATATTGGTATTTACTTTCTACTGGTGGGGTTATTCCACTAGAAACTGGCTGCTACTTGGGTGTTCCTGACAGGTTAGGGCAAGAAAAACTGGTGTAATGGCGTCGGCTGCCTTACTTTATACTACTGACGACCTGACGTCAGTCCTGAAGTGACAGCAACTGACGCAGAAATACTAAGCCTCTGGTATTCGGGCCGACTGAGGGCTACCCTGGCAGGGATAACCCACGACTGCAACAGTGAATACACTCGAACATCTACATTTATGGTAAGTGTACACAACTATACTTTCTTGCTTCTGACGGGTGCTCATGCATTGTGACAGAACTGAAATTTTAAGGCTTGTTGAATACATCGTTCAAGGATCATCAATTTGTTTTTTCTTGTTTGTAGTCCACACCAAATGAGTAGTAGCAGAACTTAAAAATAAATGGTCAAAAGATTTAACTCATTTAAGATTAACATGTTTTTAAATGCAGTGTAAGTGATCACTATATGTTTCTTATCAGCAGATCAAAGACCTTGTTTGAAGAAATTAGAGCTTCAGTTATAAACAACGATGATTCTAACCGTTCATTTTGGAAACCTGTTCTTCCTTGGGGAGGAGTATTTGCAATTAGAGCTGGCCGCAAAGCTGTATCCTGCATACCCTTGTATGTTGAAATAAGCCTGAAAAACACATGCTCTATTGATGGATTTTTAATGTTGCTTTATGTTATTCTTCGAGAAAACAGTACTTTTCCAAGGGAGTTGTCCAGCTACTTTGGCAAAGAGTTTATTGATCATTTTCTTTATTTG
>NC_056737.1:573362148-573639648 GCF_019279795.1 Protopterus annectens
CCAAGATGGAAAAAGCAGAAAAACAGGACAGCGAAAAAGCGCCTTTGTTCACCTTGATACCAACAGGGAAGGCAAAACCCATTTTTACTGCAACTGTAAAAGTGCCCTAAACATCATCTTGTTGTCTAAGTCAGCACTTCTGACTGACTGTGAATGCATGTAAGTGATATGGTACATGATGGCCTGGGGGTTAGAATTTTTCAAAAGTCAGCATCTAACTCTACTTACACAGTGTCTTATCTGATTAACATAGAGGAAAAGCACTCAGTGACAATAACTGACAGTTTAGGACACCAGTATGGGAAATGATAGTAAAAGTGAGAGCATTCTGTGTTGTGGACTTTTTACTTACAAGGACTGGAGAAAAATTTTATAGGTTTATAGAAGATTACCGGGCTAATGGCCCTAAGGCCTTTACAAGCCTAGCCATGTAAAAACCCAAAGTATCCTTATTGACCATATTTAGAAGGTCGTTGTTAGTGGAGCGATTCTGTGATCAGTACCAACTGCCTCTGTCCATGAAGGACATAGGTGCCACCCCCGGGAAGACTTTATGGTCACCAATCTAGTTGTCAAGTTTGCGCTTGAATAGGGTCACTGAGGAGCTCTGCTTCACATGGAGTGGGAGCTTATTCCAGAGGGGCAGTAATACCTGGGAGATATCTGTCTTGCCAGCATGTTCTGTTAATGTCACAGGCTAGGTTGAGAATCCTGAAATGAGTTATTCTTGTCCCATTTGATTTGCAGATGTGCAGCAATTGCATTAGGTCAGGGTCCGAAACTGCTCTGTAGGCCAGGCATGGGTTACCTCTGAGCAGCTTGTATGATATGGAGTACAGTGACAGGACTTTCAGCATTTTCATGTATGGTATGTTTTGGAGGCACTAGATTCTCTTGGTAAGAAACCTCTGTGGTCTCTCCAGTTACTGCAGGTGTCCAGTGAGGTACCCACAGAAAGCATTGTACTCAATTAGTGGTATGATAAGGGTCGAGAACAGTGGAGCTGTAACCTCCCTGGTCTTGGATGCAATGCCCTTATTTATGAGATGCACAAGTCCTGTTCTCCTTACACTTGTGCTGTCTCTTTGTCTGTCCTTGTAATTCTGCCTGGATGTGAAAGAATCTGGAGACTCTGTGTTAGCCTTATATACCATTGGGGTCAGCCATAAGTTAATACCCAAGGAAGAAGCACCTTTGGAAATGGGGAAGGGGTGAATTCAACACCAGAAATGAAACATTTTGGAGTCAACTTGTTATTTCTGTCTCTCAGATCTGATGTTGTCTCTTCCATTTGTTCCTATAGGTTATTGGATCCAACTTCAGCCACTGTCGGACTTTGTATCCAAGGCTCAAGCTCCTCCCATTGCCCAGAATTCCTCTCATAGTAGCAAAATGCCTAAAATCTCACTTGCTGCTTACTTGTTTTTGGTGTCATCTCCAGGCTCATGGCTTGGGTGATAGCTGTTTGCTATTTTGGCATTTTGTTTTCTCTCCTTCACCTTGGGATATCTACCTAATGACTTATTTCTGTCAGCTTTTTCTTAGTCTTCCTACTTCCCATTTTGCTATTTAGATGTATAAAAAAAGTTTTCTCTTCAATGTTTTTGCCACATGTTTGGGCTTTACCTCCCTTCAAGGTTTCTTTGAACCATACTATAGTAGAAATCTAGTGTTGTTGTTGTAGGTGTAGTGATTGTCTTGATGGGTTGTGGCCACAAAATTCCTGACTTGTATGCTCACGCCAAATTCATTTATTGCTTAGGGGCCTCCCACCTGAATGAGTAATGTTCAGTTTGTACTGTTTTTGGTTATAGAGCACTAACTGAGAAGAAACAAGCTGTTACTTAATGTGCTTCTCCCTGCTACAACATTCTTTGTCTTCCCCAGACAGAGTAGAGATAAGAGTAGGGGTGAGGAGAGTTTTAAAAAGTAGAAGGAGAAGTATAAGAAGCCTAAGAAACATTCAACTGATCGTTCAGGTCCCTTAGGCCTGGTACCAAATTTACAGAAGCCTTTGCATTGTGCTCCAGCTCCAGAGTCTGTTACACTTAGATCCCACACTGTTCCATTCCCAGAGCTGTGGTTCTCACCGGAATTGGTATCTCCCATATTCTGTCAAAGATCCTTTCATAGGACATCTAGACCTCTCATCCACAGTTTCATTTCTGAGATCAGTGCAGTCCTGCAGAAGCCTACCTGAAGCGTGTTTTGACATTATGATGAGGAAGTATCCAGATGCTGCTTTTGGGGGGGGGGGGGTTCTCCTAGCTCTGACCCCTGTCAGTGTTTGGTCTTGGTCCATCCCCACATCAGATTGCAGCATCTTCCCTGATCTGACCTTTGGATCCTGGATCCAAGCACTTCCCAGGTGTCATCTGTATCAGATCAAAAGGCTTGGTCCTCATCTACTCTGACCATGTCTCAGATTGAGTCAACTCAGAGTGCCTTGGACCTTGAAGGATATTGGAGCCAGGGTGCTGGAGCCATGTGGTCCAGCTTGACTCTGAAGTTGTTGGAGGCATCTCTCACCTTTGGTGCATTGGCACTGGATAGCTCAACACCAGCATTGGCCCCTGAGCTGAGTCTGACAGGTCATCGTAGCCAACCCATTTTGGAGTGCTTGGATCCTTCCAGGATGAAATCGAGTCTTGTTTTAGCTTCAGCTTTTGTAGCTTTCGAGAGAGTGCTCTCTCAAACGAGGGGGCAGGCTTCCCTTCCCTGCTTGGCTCCACCCTTGCCCCCATGAAGCACTTCGGGTCTTTGTCCTTCACATTGTCTCATCAGGACAGCCAGCCCCTCAGAGTCTCAGGACAGTCAACATAGTGGAGTCCCCATCGGCTTCATGTTTCTCCCCATACCAACCCCTGTTACTGGAATCCTATGTGCAAGAGGAAGTACATAGACACCTTCCAGGAGTCTCTGTCAGAGGATACTGACTTCATTGAAGGGTCGGAGTCCCTCAGATCCCCCACTCAAGGATGTCTCTGGTGAGACTCTGGAAATTCTCAGGTAAAAGGGAAGTGGTCCACTGCACCCTCCCAGGATGAATCCATATACCGTGAGGCCTCTGGGGCTGGCCGATCTATCTCTTGAGTGGTCCCCTGTGGACAAATTGGTTGATCTGGTTTTGAAATGGTCATTGAAGGAATCCACTGTAGTTGAACCCATCCTCCGGAAGCTGTTCAAGATACTGCGGTCCTCCACAGACAATCCCTTTTGGAGTAAGTTTCCCTTAGTGGATTCCATGCTTGTGGCGGTGGTCACCAAGAAGGAGCTTGCTGTGGAGAGCTCCACTGTCCAATCCTCTAACAGGGAATCCAGGGTTTTGGACTGGTTTGGTAAGTGGTTATATGCTTCAGCAACCTTTACTTTTGGTGTTATGTCTCATAACATAACACATTTCCAGAGGAATCTGACTAAGGAACTATCCATACCCTTCTCTGGGTCCTTATCTGTGGAAAAGAAAACCATTGGTTTGCAGTTGGCCACCGTTTAGTCCTTGTTGAACATATCAATGTGCCTTGTATCAAATAAAGCTGGTGGCACATTGAGAGCAGCAGGTATTGGTATAGCTGTCAGCACACCTGGATTTATTTCTACAACTTCACAAAACACTTCAAAATGCCTTTATTAATTCTCCCAGTGGTGGCTCCACCCTTTTTGTCCCAAAGTTAGAGACACTGTCCAAAAGCAATCTGGAGGGCAATACCTTTTCTGCCATTGGGTTATAGTTTTCTGTCCCACCATAGGACCTTCTCAGGAAACCAGAAAAGAAGGAAAAATCTGTAGTTCCACAAATCCCAAGATTTTGCACAATACAGTTCTGACAAGAGACTCCCCCCTCCAGAGGCGGGGAAGGGATAAATCATAGTGGACATTGCCCCCCCCCCCTCAGCAGAGGTAGGCCACAGAATCTAAGCTTTAGGGGTTCTTTCTCCAGTAAGCCCTTTTAGCATTCCTGAGCAGTTGCCTGATTGTCACACTCTGGAGGCAGTTGTGTGGGGGCACTTATCCCTGCATCCCATGGCCTGGATGTTGATCATCCGAGATGTATGGTTGCACAGGATCATAACCAGAGGCTGTAAGGTTCACTTTCTTTGTCAACCCATGCACTCACGAAAACTTCGCAATGTGCCACCCTCACAATGCAAGGCAACAGCACTAGAAATAAAAAAGCTGCCAGACAAGTGAATCATCCAGGAGGTCCCACCTGACCAGCATAGATCCAGAGTTTACTCGAGGTTCTTTTTTGGTCCTTAAAAGAATGGGAGCCTCAGTCACTTGAACCAGTACATGAAGCAGACAATTATGAATGGTCACAGTACAGTCAGTCCTCACATTTTTGAGTGAGGATGACTGGATATGCTCAATAGACCACCAAGATGCATATTACCACATAAAGATGGACAGATACTGCAGGAGGTTTCTCTGCTGCAGACTAGAAGCCAGTCACTTCCAGTTCAGAGCCCTGCCCTTTGGTCTCACCACAGTCTCCCCGGTGTTCACCATGTGCAGGTCAGTGGTTGCAGCTCATTTCAAGCTGCAGGAGTTCCAAGTGTTCAGTGGTCAATGAGATGTCATCCAATGAATTTTACAGTGTATCTCACAAAAATTTGCAAAACTTTATATTCAGTAGTTCACCCCACCTGACTCCCTCCACTGCACCACTATCCTCCTTCATCATTTTTCTCAACCTAACATTCATCTCCATCATTTCTTATCCATCTTACTTTTTGATACTTTACTTTTCTCCGTTTTCATCTCACTTACTTGGAACCTGCAAAGTTTGCTTTTTGCTTTTTGATATTTCTTAAAAATGCTCTGTTAAAACACATTCCTTAATTATTCTTAATTGTTCTGTACCATCTCATGTACTCTTGCTTATTTTACATCCTTAGAATACTCTGTCAGGACACATCCTATAAATGTTTTGTTTACTATTTGGATTTTGCCTTGTTGTTTTTATTTTTAAGTTATGTATAAATTACAAACTGTAGATTTTCATTTTAAGCTATGTATAAATTACAAACTGTTGATTCTATATTGTAAATCTGTACAAGGAGCTTTTCTCCCCAGGCCTCTATTGAAAATGGGCTAATTTTTGGCCCAGTGGACTATCCCGGTAAACAAGCTGTAAAATAAATAAATAGTAGCTAGACTCCCCCGTTGTATCTGTGTTGACCTTTTGATGTTCTTCGTGTTTCACTGTTGCAGTCATCACACTTTGGTTATCTGCCTGTAGGAAGCCCTCAGTCAGCCCGAATATCAGAGCCTGAGTATTTCTGCGTCGGATGCTGTTGCTTCTTCCATGACGTCAGGTTGTCAGGGGTATAAAACAAGCAGCCGACGCCATTACATCAGTCGTTCTTGCTGAGGAGGAGCCCGAAGCAGAAGCAGTTCGCAAGTGCCAGTTGGCCGTTACCTGAAATTTTTGTTTTTGAGTTTGTAATCCTGAAGTCTTCTAAAGCTAAGTACCCCATTGGGGATGCTTTTTTCTTGCTCTAACCGATGTCAGAAAAAGTTAACAGTTGTCTTGCCTGTGGAAAGCAAATACCTCACGGAGATTTTCATTCTTACTGCATCGCCTGTTTAGGCCCAGACCATGACGTCCCTCACTGTTGGTTTTGTGCCTTGTTTAACACCCAAACCATTTGTCGTCGGGCTTTGTCTCTAAATTCTTTCGCTCTCTTTCTCCATATTCCGAAATGGCTTTGGTAAGCCATCCAACTACTGATCTTCTGAAAAAACGTAAAGATAAAGACAGAGACAGACCGTATATGTCCAAAGCTTCCGACGTCGCTTCCGTTAAGCTAGTTGCCAGTGCGCTGGTACTCAGTGAGACACCTTTGCAGCCCCTGATGCCTGCTTCTTTGGATTTGCAGGCCTCTGCTGAGACCCATTCGGAGTCCGGTATGCAATGAGATGCTTCTTCGACTATGAAACCTGCGGATGTCTCTACCTTGGATGAGTCCAGAGCTGCTGTGCAAGCACCGGCTTCTGAGGGTGTATTCTGACCTACCGATGTTCAGATCAAACCGACAACTTTGTTTTTAACCCAAACTACCGAGTTTCTTAGACCCAGAGTATGCACTACGCCTAGAAAACTGATGACCAAAGCGCATGCTCAAGCTCCCATGCCACAAAACAAATGCTTAGAATGGCTGAAGACTTTGGCACCCTAATTAAGGGAAGCCAGCCTTCCTCTGCTAAAAGACAAAGAATTCAGTTTCCTAATGATTCTACAGACCAGGAGTCCAATGACTCTCTGACCCGTCTGATTATCAGGACATGCCCTTATCAGCCTATGAGGATTCAGATGCAGAGAAATCCATTCCTTCTGCCTCCCCTCCAGACGACTTTTCTTTTGGTGAAACCTTGCATACTTTAAGAGAGCATTTCAGCTGGGAATGCCAAGACTATCCTCAGTCCAAAAAGAGACTCAGAGAATTTTTAGAGTTGCCTCAGCACAGGCCTCTAGCTATACCCCCTGTTCTGGATGTTGTAGATGATTTTTTTATGGAATCTAGTCTTACTCCAAGAACATTACCCCCGGCCCTTAGGAAACCTGACAGATACTACAGAGTACCTGATTCCCACACATTTCTCTTCAAGAATCCTACTGCTGATACAGAGACAATTTCCTAGGGACCTAAAGGTATTAAGGCTACTACAGCCAAAAATCCTACCCCTTCGGACAGGGATTCCAGAGCTTTAGACAGATGGGGTAAGAAGGGTATATACCTCTGCAACTCTTGCCATCAAGGCATTGAATTGCCAGTTTCACGTGTTGAAGTACCAGCAACATATTATGGAACTAATTAAACAAAAAATGGTGTAGAAAATAAAGATTTACAAAAGCAAATGCATTCTGCAAACCAAGTTACTAAGCATACTTTGTAGTGTGGCTTTGATGCCCTAGAAGCTTCTTGCAGGGCTGCAGTCACTGGGTCTGTACTGAGAAGGCATGCTTGGCTGAAGGAACAAACATTGCCAGATCATGTCAAATCCAAATTACTAGATGCTCCTTTAAATAAGGACCGTTTGTTTGGCACCAAAGCAGAATAAGTTCTTAAAAAGATGGAAGAAAAAGCTAAATCTATGCAAACTGTCAAAGAATTCTTACAAATGTAGCCACCTACATTCAGTAGGCATTGGTCTTCAAAACACTGGTCCTTTCCAGCCCCTTCCAGGCTTTCCCAGACCAAACCCAGGTGAAACAGGCCACCCAGAATACAGTCTTAGGGTATGCAGATATCTAAACAATGGAGTGCCCCCACCTCAAAAACAGGGAGTGGTAAGTCACCCCCTTATGGAAAAAGTTCACAATGACCTTTCAACTATCCTTCCCACCCCTGCCCAATTACTTGTGCCCCTAGGAGGAAAACCTGCCCTTCATGCAAAAAACTGCATGTCCATTACTCAGGAATGATGGGTCCTAAACATTGTATCCCAGGGGTACAAATTCTACTTCCATTCACTGCCAACCCCAAGCGGGTTTCCAGACCTTCCTCCAAACCAGTAGGCAGAGGCTCAAAAGCAAGTACTTTCCCTGCTCAATATCAGAGCTATTCAACCTGTTCCAGTAGAACAAAGTGGACAGAGATGTTCTTCATCTCACATTGCTGCAGTCCTTACATATGGGTAGTCCGCTGTCCTCGGTCGGCCCGAATACCAAAGTATAAGACTGACGTCGGTCAAGGCGCTTAGAACTGACATCAGAATGTCAGGGTACAAAAGCGCATGACCGACGTCATATCCTCAGTCTTTTTTGCCGCATGGTCCGATGCAGAAGCAGCGTTGCAAGTGCCGTTCGGCGTTCTGAAATTTTTCGAGTTCGGAGTTTCAGATCGAATCAAAGTTGGCTAAGTACCCCGTTGGGGAATATTTTGGTTTTTTCTTGCCTCAGTGTTTTACCGGATGTCAGAAAAAGTGAATAACTGTATTTCTTGTGGGAAACAGATACCGCATAGGGATTATCATTCTTTGTGTATTCCTTGTTTGGGGCCTGAGCACGACGTTGTTGGGTGTCGCTTTTGTGCTAGATTCAATAAGCGCACTATTAAGCGAAGGTTAGATTGTGCTAGGCTGGTCTTTGGGAAGCGGTGCAATTATAATATGCTGTCGGATTCTCCGGCGCCCGCTTCTTCGAAGAAGCGCAAAGACAAAGCGGTTAAACCCAGGCAAGAAGAGTCGTCCATTCCGGACGTCGGTTCTTTAGAGGCGTCAGTGGAACCGGTGGTTCCGACGGAGGCTTCTCTGGAGTCCCAGGGGGAGACTTTGATATTGCAGGATGTGGCCTCTCAGGAGGCAGGTCAGGCTGAAGGGGCTTCACAGGTTACTGTACTCCCCTCCCTTCCTAGGGTGGTTAGGCCCTCTCCTTCTGTTTCCAAGGCTTCTCCCAGAGGCAGGCCAGGTTTAGCTTCTGTTGGGGTCTCTCCTAGTGCAACAGGGTCTGTGCCCAAGAAGCACATGCTTAAAATGGCAGAAGATTTGATTACTCTGATTAGAGGTTCTTTGCCCCCTCCTGATAAGAGGCCTAGGGTGGAGCCAGAGTTGGGTAGTTTTGAGCAGGCTTCCGATGTTTCTGAGTCTTCGGCTGAAGACTTGCAGGAGTACTCTCCTTATTCTGATTCTGATGCAGATGATTCGACTCCTTCTGCTTCTCCTCCAGAAGATTTTTCTTTTTCAGAGACTCTTCATTCCATGAGGGAACATTTTAAGTGGGAAGGTCAGGACTTCTCTGATTCCAGGAAAAGGCTTAGGGAATTTTTGCTTTTACCCCAGCATAGGCCCTTGGCTATACCTCCTGTTCTGGATGTTGTGGAAGATGTGTTTGCAGAGGCTTCTCTTAATCCTGATTCTCTGCCTCCTGCTCCTGTTAAACCGGATAGGTATTACAGGGTGCCTGAGGCTCATAAATATCTTTATAAGAGTCCTAGGGCGGACCCAGAAACTGTTAGTCAGGGACCTAAGGGTGTCAAGGCTTCTGTTGTAAAAAATCCGGTTCCTCCAGATAAAGAGGCCAGAGCTTTGGATAGATGGGGAAAGAAAGTCTATACATCTTCTACCCTAGCTATGAGGGCTTTGAATTGCCAGTTTCATATGTTGAAATATCAAAACTATCTTCTTTCTCAATTGAAGTCTAAGGTGGATGCTCTGGCGGAAGGCATTGAGTGTAAAGAATTACAAGATTTGGTGCATGTTTCAGAGCAGGTGGGTAAGCATTCTTTACAATGTGGTTTTGATGCTGTACAGGCCTCGTCTAGAGTGGCTGCCACTGGTTCAGTTCTTCATGAGCACGCATGGCTGAGGATCAGAATTTATCTGACCATGTTAAGACAAGGATTTTGGATGCTCCTTTACAGTCTGATGTGTTGTTTGGTTCACCTGTGGAGT
The DNA here is from genome assembly GCF_019279795.1 of Protopterus annectens. Lineage (NCBI taxonomy): Eukaryota > Metazoa > Chordata > Ceratodontiformes > Protopteridae > Protopterus > Protopterus annectens. The sequence continues at coordinate 573,371,545 of NC_056737.1, forward strand.
CAGTCTTGAAGAAAATGGAAGACAAGGCTAAGTCCATGCAGGCTGTTAAAGATTTTTGCAAGTGCAGCCTCCAAAGTTTAGTAGGAATTGGCCTGCTAAGGGTGGGCGTATCCTTCTTATGATTCTCAGTCTAGGGGTAGATCTAGGCGTGGTAGGGGCAGAGCTCAGAGTTCTTTCAGACCTAGAACAGGAGTTCACCTGCACAATCTTCGGTGAGGGCAGGGGCCAGTCCTTTCGTAAACAGGCCCAATGACCTACCTTTTCAGCTGCCAGATCCTTCTTGCCTGGCAGCTCCTTTGGGAGGAAGGTTGGCACTCTTCAAGGAAAATTGGAATTTGATTACCCAAGACAAATGGGTATTGGATATCATACACCGAGGTTACAAGTTTTATTTCCATACCTTGCCTCCTTTCAAAGGCATGCCGGACGTTCCTCCTCAGCAAAGACTAGAGGCTCACAAACAAATTTCTCTGCTACTTCAAATAAGGGCCATACAACTGGTCCCTCTGCCAGAAGTGGGCCTAGGATTTTATTCTCGCCTGTTCCTAGTACCAAAGAAAGGGAACACGTGGAGACCAATCTTGGATTTATCTATCCTCAACACATATCTGGACATTCCCAAGTTCAAAATGTTGACGTTACAACAGCTTTTACCTCTGCTGGGCAAAGATCACTGGATGGTGACTCTGGATCTCAAGGAGGCTTACCTTCATGTTCCTGTCAGGCTCAGTTGCAGAAAGTATCTGCGTTTTCGGACTGGGACTTCTCATTATCAGTTCTCTGCATTGCCCTTTGGCTTATCTACTGCGCCCAGAGTGTTCACGAAGGTTCTGGCTCCAGTGATAGCTTTCTTCAGGCTAAGAGGAATACAGATCTATCCTTATTTGGACGATTGCCTGATTCTGGCCCAAGGAAAGGACGAACTTTTTCATCATTTACAGTATGTGATAGCAGTGCTAAGATGCCTGGGGTATTCTGTGAACGAAATAAAGTCCAGTCTAGTACCCTCTCAGGACATGTGCTTTCTGGGTGTGAGACTGAATACAGCATCCCAGATGGCCTTTTGACCCCGGACAAACAAAAGAATCTTTCTCTTTACTTCCATCAATTGTCTCATCAGTCCAGGCTGACTGCAAGGACAGCCCTTCAAGCCTTGGGGTTCATGGCATCTTGTATTCTGGTACTTCCCAATGCCAAACTGCATATGAGGAAGCTACAATGGTATCTCAAAATGTATGGACACAGCACTGCCAGCATATGGACACTGTCATTCAGATAATACCTTGCATTCAAAAGGAATTTTTGTGGTGGGCTCAGGAATGTCACCTAAACAAGGGACTCTCTGTGACCCGGCCAGAGGTGAGTCAGATTCTAACGACAGATGCCTCAGACAAAGCTTGGGGAGCTCATCTAAATGGAAAGTGGGTACAAGACAAGTGGCCTGCCAGACTTCAACATCTGCATATCAACTTGAAGGAGATGTTAGCAGTCCAATTTGCATTAATAGCTTTCAAGGATTTACTTCTTCCAGGGCAGGTGTTGGTTCTAACAGACAACACAACTGTCATGTGGTACATCAACAAGCAAGGGGAACATTCTTATCCTCTATGCAGACAAGCAATGATTTTGTGGGAGACTGCTCTCAGTTTACAGCTAAATCTTCAGGCAAGGTTTCTGCCGGGAGCACAGAACTCCTTAGCAGATGTGTTGAGCAGACAAATTATGGATCCCCACGAGTGGAAATTGGATCCTCATGTATTTCAGAAATTGACAGTGTTATGGGGAACTCCAGACATAGATCTGTTCGCTTCTCCACTAAACTACCAGCTGCCAAAGTTTTGCACAAAAGGTTTCATCCCACAGCTTGGAAAGTGGATGCTCTCTCATTCAATTGGAGCAATCTTCATGTGTATGCCTTTCCACCTCTGCCTCTCCTCCCAAAGGTACTCCTGAAGGTCAGACAGGACAAGCCAAAGATGATTTTAATAGCTCCAGATTGGCCTCGACAGCACTGGTACCCATTACTGAGAAGTCTGGTACGGCAGCCTCCATGGCCTTTGCCTTTGATTCCACACCTGCTGTCTCAGGAGAACAGTCATTTACTCAATGTCAAACTTCACTCTCTACATCTAACAGCCTGGCATATTCTGTTTTAAACCCTGGAGGGTCTCAGCTTCCACAGCAAGTTTTGAATGTTATTTTGGAGGCCAGAAGGCCTAGTACAAGGAAAGTGTACGCAGATAAATGGAGGAGGTTTTTATTTTGGAGTACAGCAAAGGAATTTGATGTTTCTAAGCCTAATTTAAGTGTGGCTCTTCAATATCTTACTGAGTTACTGGACAACGGTTTGTCCTTCTCCTCTATTAAGGTTCATGCTGCAGCAATTTCTGCTCACTATGACTGTGACCCACCATTATTTTCTCATCCTTTGTTTAAGCAATTCCTTAGAGGGGCAAAGAATATAAGACCCCATTAGAGCTCCTTCTCCTGCTTGGGATCTCAATTTTGTGTTGGAGAAACTCACTCTACAACCTTTTGAGCCTGCAGCTACTGCCGAGTTGAAATATTTATCATGGAAGACTGCTTTTTTGTTGGCCATTACCTCTGAGAAGGGTTTCTGAATTACAGGCCCTTATGGCGGTTGAGCCTTTCTTAATTTTCCATAAGGATAGGGTATCTTTATGTAGTGCTCCTTCCTTTATGCCTAAAGTGGTTTCTAGTGTGGCTTTAAACCAGACTATTCATTTGCCTACTTTTATGCAAACCCCAAAATAAAGGGGAAAAGATTTTGCACACTTTGGATATACACAGGCAGTTGCGATATTATTTGAGCAGAACTAAAGGGTTCAGGCAGTCTCAGCAGTTATTTGTTTCATTTGCTTTGGGTTCTCAGGGCAAGCCTGTTTCAAAACAAACTATTTCTAAGTGGATTGGGTTTTGTATTGCTTTCTGTTATTCCCATCATGGTAAGGAGATTCCAGCTGGGATTAGGCCTCATTCCACTAGGGCTACTGCCACTTCTACAGCTTTTTAAGGGGTGGCAACTAAAGATATTTTGGAGGCAGCTACTTGGAGTTCAGTGCATACTTTCTCTAAGCATTACCACCTTCCACTTTACTCTAAATCTAGGGCTGGTTTTGCCACTGCAATTTTACAGGGCATTTTGGCAGCTCCTAATGCTTTATAGTTTTGCCATCCTCCCTTACCTCTGCTTTGGGATTCTACCCATATGTAAGGACTGCAGCAATGTGAGATGAAGAACATAGTAGTTTTGTACCTACCATAAATGTAGATGTTCGAAGATCTACATTGCTGCAGTCCAATTTACCCTCCCTCCTTCCCCTCTGTAGTTAGAGGCGGTTGTGTGGTTTGGGTTGTGAATATTGTAAATATTGTAAATATTGTAAATAGGATTAGTGCAGGGGGTGGTTGGTTAGTTTTTTGCTGTCTTTTGGTTTTGGCCTTTCTTTTTAGGGCCTTCTGACATCTGGGGCAAGAAAAGACTGAGGATATGACGTCGGTCATGCGCTTTTGTACCCTGACGTTCTGATGTCAGTTCTAAGCGCCTTGACCGACGTCAGCCTTATACTTTGGTATTCGGGCCGACCGAGGACAGCGGACTACCCATATGTAAGGACTGCAGCAATGTAGATCTTCGAACATCTACATTTATGGTAGGTACAAAACTGTACTTTTCTATTCCAGACTTTTCCTGGTGCTCAGAAAAGAGGGCTCTTGGTGCCTAATCCTGGTTATATCAATTCTATCAATTCTCAACACCTTTCTGGTGGTCCCAAAATTCAAGATGCTTACCCTGCAACAGCTTCTCCCTATGTTAGCCAAGGATGCCTGGTTAGTCACTCTAGACTTAAAAGATGCTTATCTGCACATCCCCATAAGGGAGTCATGCAGAAAATATCTACGTTTCAGGGCAGGCTGTAGGCACTATCAGTTCTCTGCACTTCCCTATGGCTTATCTACTGTGCCCAGAGTATTCACAAAGTGCCTGGCTCCAGCCATTGCATACTGCAGGCTGAGAAATATCCAAATTTTCCCATACTTTGACGACTGCCTGATTCAGGCGGACAGTCAGGAATTGCTACTTCAGCAACTGGCATTTGTAAAAAACCTTCTCACTTCATTGGGGTACACCATCAAGGAAAAGAAATCACAACTGGTGCCCAGTCAAAAGATTGTATTCCTGGGAGCAAGCTTGGACACAACTTCCCAGATGGCATGTCTCACTTCAGAAAAACAGATCTGTCTGACAAACTACTTCAAACAAATGGCTACCAGAACCCAGCTATCTGCAAGCCCTAGGGTTCATGGCATCATGTATTCTGCTAATTCCATATGCAAGACTGCATATGAGGAAACTTCACTGGTACTTAAAAAGTCTTTGGTGCCAACATTCTCAGGACCTGGAAACAGTCATTCCTATCATATCTTGTCTAAGGGCAGAATTCCTTTGGTGGGCAGAAGCATGCAACCACAACAAGGGACTGCTTTTTACTCAACCCCTTGCTTCACAAACCCAGATAACAGACGCATCAGACACTGCATGGGGGGCTCACATGGCAGGCAAATGCATTCAGGGCCACTGGAGCCCAAGGCAGATTCTCCTGCGCATCAATCAGAAAGAGTTTCTAGCTGTACAGAATGCTCTGACAGCCTTCAAATACTTAATCCTTCCAGGACAACTGCTTATAAAAACAAACAACACCACAGTTATGTGGTACATAACAAGCAGGGGGGGAACCCATTCTTACTCACTCTGCAGGTTAGCCATGGCCCTGTGGAACACAGCCTTGAGCAACCAAGTGCATCTACAAGCTAATTTCCTGCCAGGCAAACAAAATTCACTGGCAGACGACTTAAGCAGAAATCTCCTAGACCCACACGAGTGGAAATTGGAGCCCAACACCTTCAACCTTCTGATCCAGAGGTGGGGGACACCGGAGGTGGACCTCTTTGCCTCCCCGAGAACCACCAGTTGAGCAAATACTGCACCAGGAACCCTCACAACAGGGCCTGGAAGGTGGATGCCCTATCCTTTCAATGGGAAAACCTCTCAATTTATGCCTTTCCCCCCTCTGCCCCTTCTCTCAAGAGTACTACTCAAGATAAAGCAGAACAGACCAAGGGCAATTCTTATTGCCCTAGACTGGCCACATCAGCACTGGTACCCACTCTTATGTAGCCTGACAACAGTCCCACCCTGGCACCTTCACCAGACTCCTAACCTGCTGTCTCAGCAGGAGGGACAGATTTTGCATCCACAATTGCAAGCCCTAAACCTTGCAGCCTGACCTATCCCTTGAATACACCACCAGCAACCCTCAGCAAATAGGTGCCGGACCTCATTCTTGAAGCCAGAAGGCCTAATGCTAGGAAATCCTATGCTGAAAAGTGGAAAAGATATTGTTTTTGGAATCAGTCTCAAGAGAAGGACACAGCAGTGCCCTCCTTACCTCTAATCCTAGATTACCTAGCAGAGCTACTCCACAGAGGCCTATCCTTCTCCTCCATTAAGATTCATGCCTTTGCCATCTCAGCTCATTATAATACTGAGCCACCTTTGTTTTCTCACCCACTCATCAAACAGTTCCTGAGAGGGGCTAACAACTTAAGGCCCCCTAGGAGAGCACCCACCCCTGCCTGGGACCTTAACTTTGTACTGGAAAAGCTCACACATCCTCCTTTTGAACCTGCTGCCTCAGCAGAGTTAAAATTCCTCTCTTGGAAGACAGCCATGCTTTTAGCCATAACTTCAACAAGAAGAGTGTCAGAGTTACAAGCACTAATGGCTATGGAACCCTTCATTATTTTCCATGCTGACAGGGTTTCCCTTAGGGCTAACACATCTTTTATGCCTAAGGTGATGTCCAGTGTGGCTTTAAACCAATCCATCCATTTGCCAACCTTCTTCCCTAACCCTCAAAATAAAGGGGAAAAGATCCTGCACTCCTTGGGAATGCACAGACAGCTTAGGTTCTACCTTGACAGAACTAAGCCTTTCATAAAATCTGACCAGCTGCTAGTCAGATTTGCAACAGGGGCAGAGGGTAAGGCCATTTCAGAACAAACCATTTCCAAATGGATAGCACACTGCATCCATTTCTGCTACTAAGCACCATGGAAAACCTACCCCACAGGGGATCAGACCACATTCCACTAGGGCTACTTTCACCTCTGCAGCATTTGTCAGGGAAGTCCCTACCAGGGACATTCTGGAAGCTGCAACCTGGAGTTCTGTACACACCTTCACCAAGCATTAGCCACCTACCTATCTTTTCATAATCCAGGGCTGGATGTGCTACAGCAGTCTTGCAAGGCCTTCTAGCCATCCCTAACCCTTCTTGACTGCCTCCACCCTTCCTCAGCTTTGGGAATCAACCCAAGTGTGATGACTGCAACAGTGAAACATGAAGAACATAGTACAGATGTCCTTCATGGATGCATCTGCAGTCATAACAACTGGGTTGTCCTGTCGTCAGGCAGCCCTTCGGTCGGCCGGATTCCAAAGTCCGGGTCCGGCTTCGGCTGATGTCGCACTTCACCCGACGTCATCTCTGTTGGTCTTCGGGTATAAAAGCATCAGCCGACGCCATTTTCCCCAGTCTTTCTTGCCGCGTGGCGCCCGAAGCAGAAGCTGTTCGCAAGTGCCGGTCGGTCAGATCCAGAGATTACTACTTCCGAATACTACTTCGAAGACTTCTAAAAGCTAAGTACCCCGTTGGGGACTCTTTCTTGCCTCAGCCGATGTCAGAAAAAGTCAATAACTGTTTAACTTGTGGGAAACAAATACCTCATAAAGATTTCCACTCTTACTGTTTGCCTTGTTTAGGCCCAGACCACGACGTAGCAGCCTGTTCAGCCTGTGCCTCATTCAACCGATTTAACGCTTAGGCGTCGGTCGGAGTTTGCTGAACAGTTTTTCGGCTCAGATTTTGCGTACATTATGCCGTCGGATCCTCCGACTACCCAGATTGTATAAAAACGCAAAGAAAAAGACCGACACTCGCGGTCCGCGGTTTCGGCCGAAACCATGGTTAAGCAAACCGCGAGTGTCTCGGTTTCGGCCGAAACCGAGAAAACTGAACAAAGCAGTGGTTACTAGTGACTTATCAGACACCATCCCTTTGGATGTCTCTACCCCAGCACGTGGTGCGGCTAGGCCTCCTGCAGCCATGTCTATTAAGGCCTTTGCCAGGGCTAAAGCAGCCAAATCTACTAAATCAGTGCCTGTTAAGCCCCCCTCAACTAGGCCCACTTCTAGTTCACAAATGCTTACTCTGGCAGAGGATTTAATATCCTTAATTAGGAGATCTCAATCCCACCCAGACAGGGCCTCTCAGCCCCCAGAAAAGAGACCTAGAGCAGAGCCCCCCGAGCCTGTGTCCTCTGATGATTCCGCGGAGGACTCTGATATTACAGACCAGCCAGAGGCTCATTTCTCCAATTATGAAGACTCAGATGCTGAAGAATCCATTCCAGCTGCTTCTCCACCAGAAGAATTCTCCTTTGGGGAAACCTTACATGCCATGCGAGAACAATTCCAATGGCAGGAACAGGATTTCTCAGATTCCAGAAAAAGACTTAGGACTTTTCTGCACCTACCACAACACAGGCCTTTAGCTATACCTACTGTCCTCTCTGTTGTGGACGATGCATTTAATGATGTCTGCAGTCATAACAACAGGGAGATTTTACAGGGTTCCAGACACTCATCACCACTTATACAAGGCCCCACTTGCAGACCCCGAAACCATATCCCAGGGGCCTAAGGCAGCAGCCTCGACCACAGCAAAAAACCCTATTCCTTCTCAAAGGGAAGCCAGGTCTTTAGACAGATGGGGCAAAAAGGTTTACACCTCCGCTACTCTCTCAGCTAGAGCTTTAAATTGTCAGTTTCACATGATACAATACCAAGAGTTTATGCTTGATCAGTTAACTAAAAAGCTATCCTCTGATGACTCTATAGATAAGAAATATATATTAGAAATGGTAAATAACATACAACAGGTTAGTAACCATTCCTTAAAATGTGGCTATGATGCACTGGAGGCTTCATTTAGATCAGCCATGACTGGCACAGTGATAAGAAGACATGCATGGCTGAAGGAACAGGTCTTACCAGATCATGTTAAAGCTAAGTTATTAGATGCACCTATGGATAAGGCCAGTTTGTTTGGTACACCTGCCCAGCAGGTAATGAAGAAAATGGAAGAAAAGGCAAAATCTGTACAAGCGGTTAAAGATTTCTTGCAGGTTCAACCCCAAGGTTTAGCAGGAACTGGCCTGCCAAAATTGGTCCTTTCCTGACTCCACAAGATCCCAAAGGGGCAGGAATAGACGTCCCAGAGGCAGAAATCAATCCAGAGGGGGTGCCTACAGAGGACGACAGTGGCAAGGTAATAACAGAGGCACAGACACAGCCACTGCCACTACAACAGCACAGTGACTTGATTCTAACTCCGCCTACCAGGGAACAAATAGCAGCACCATTAGGCGGAAAATTAACCTTATTTTGAAAAACTGGCACTATATCACAAAAGACAAGTGGATTCTGCAAACCATAGACCAAGGATACGGTTCCACTTCCACACTTTACCAGTCAAAGAGGAATGCCAAACCTGCCTCCAAATCAAAAACAGAAGCTCTACAGCAGATAATGCAACTAACAAAGATGAGAGCTGTGGAAAGAGTGCCAATAACAGAACAAGGCAAAGGATTCTACTCCAGACTATTCCTAGTTCCAAGAAAGGAAAAAGCTGGAGACCTATTCTCGACCTGTCCATCTTAAATACATACATCATTGTCCCAAAATTCAAAATGCTGACCCTCCAGCAACTTCTTCCCATGCTGGGCAAGGAGTGCTGGCTGGTAACTCTAGATCTCAAGGAGGCATACCTGCACGTCCCCATATGACCAATTTGCAGAAGATACCTCAGATTTCTTGCAGGATCAGGGCACTATCAATTCTCAGCATTGCCCTTTGGCTTATCTACTGCGCCCAGAGTATTCACAAAATGCCTGGCATCAGTAATCGCCCACTGCAGACTACAGGGAATCCAAATTTATCCATACCTGGACGACTGTCTGCTACAGGGGGACAACAAAAGCAAGCTGACAACAGATTTACAAAGGGTCATTTACTTGCTACAAGCACTGGGATACACAGTCAATTTACAAAAGTCAAGGCTGATACCATCCCAAACAAGGACATTCTTGGTGAATTGGACACAGTAAAACAAATGGCATTCCTAACTGCAGAAAAACAAAAAGAACTCCCTCTTTACTTCTTGGCACTAACAAAACAGAACAAGCTAACAGCAAGAAAAGTTCCACAGGCCTTGGGCTTCATGGCATCCTGCATAATCTTGGTTCCACATGCCAGACTACATATGAGAAAACTACAGTGGTACCTAAAGAATTTATGGTCCCAACACAGGCACAGCCTAGAAGCAGAAATTCCTCTAATCCCATGCCTAAAACAGGAGTTCCTATGGTGGGCTCAAGCATGCCAGTCAAATCCAGGCCTACCCTTTCACAACTATCAAGCAAGCCAAACCATCACAACAGGCGCCTCAGACCTAGGATGGGGGCTCACATGCTGGACAAATGCGTGCAAGGATTGTGGACACAGGACCAGCTCCATTTGCACATCAACCTAAAAGAAATGCTGGCAGTAAAGCTGGCAATCCAAAATTCAGACCATTCCTCAAAGCAGGACATTTGATGATAAGGACAGACAACACCACAGTCATGTGGTACATCAACAAACAGGGAGGCACTCATTCATACCCCTATGCAGAATGACTTTGGACCTTTGGAACCTGGCGCTCAGCTACAACATCCAGTTACAGGCAATATTCGTACCAGGAAAGGAGAATACTCTAGCAGACATGTTAAGCAGAACCACCTCGGATGCTCACGAATGGATGCTACACCGGACATCTTCAAGGCCATCTCAAAGAAATGGGGAATGCCACAGATAGATCTATTCGCTTCCCTCTCAATCACCAGCTCAAAAATTCTGCACAAGGACATTCCACCCACTTGCATGGAAAGTGGACTCGCTCTCCTTCAGCTGGAAAGGTCTGACAGCATATGCATTCCCGCCTCTTCCCTTGATACACAAGGTATTACTAAAAATCAAGGAGGAACGTCCAAGGATAACCCTGATAGCTCCAAACTGGCCAAGACAACACTGGTACCCATTGCTGAGGAGCATGTCTCGGGACAAAATATGGCCAATACACCTGATGCCTTTGATGTTAACCCAGAACAACTACAGCATCATGCATCCAAACCATAAAACTTTGCAACTGACTGCATGGAACATCACATAGCAGCAACTAATCCAGAGCTTTCCCAAAGGGTTAAAGACATTATCCTTGAAGCCCGCAGACCTTCAACAAGAAGGAACTATGCAGGAAAATGGAAAAGGTTTGTCATTTGGAGTGCTGAAAGAGGAAAAGATGTGTCCAATATAGACATTGCTAACATTCTGGAGTATTTGGCAGAGCTTCTACATACAGGCCTGTCCTATTCCTCCATCAAGATACATGCATCAGCTATTTCAGCAGAATACAGCTTTGATCCACCTGTCTTTTCACATCCTTTACTCAGGCAGTTCCTCAGAGGGATCAAGAATGTAAAACCTCCTAGGAAACCACCATTGCCAGCTTGGGATTTGAACTTTGTGCTGGAAAAGTTGACACTCACCTTTTGAACCAGCAGCAACAGCAGACCTGCAGCATCTATCGTGGAAAACTGCTTTCCTACTGGCAATAACCTCAGCAAGAAGGGTTTCTGAACTTCAGGCCCTAATGGCAGTACAACCCTTCCTAATCTTCCACCAAGATAGAGTGTCCATGAGGACTAATCCTACATTTATGCCTAAGGTGGTATCCAGAGTGTCTTTAAACCAGGCAATCCACCTACCTACCTTCTTCCCAAACCCACAAAACAGAGGGAAAGAATGCTGCATACCTTGGATGTACATAGACAGCTACGCTACTACCTGGACAAAACAAAAGTAACAGAAAAACTGACCAGCTGTTTGTAGCCTATGCAACAGGAAGGGAAGGAAAAGCGATTTCCAAACAGACAATCTCCAAATGGATAGGAAATTGCATACGATTCTGTTACTCCTTTCATGGAAAACCAATTCCACAGAACATAAGGCCTCATTCTACAAGGGCAACAGCCACTACCACAGCCTTCTTACGAGGAGTGGCAACCAAGGACATTATTGAGGCGGCTACTTGGACCTCCGTGCATACATTTGCCAAGCATTATAATTTACCTCTGTATTCCAGATCCCGAGCAGGGTTTGCCACTGCTGTACTGCAAGGGATCCTAACCACCATAATCTATTCTTCCTCCTCCCCTAGTTGGCTATGGTATTCTACCCAGTTGTTATGACTGCAGATGCATCCATGAAGGACATAGTACAGTTTTGTACCTACCATAAATGTAGATGTCCGAACTGGATAGCATCTGTAGTCAGGATTACCCTCCTTCCTTCCCCTCTGTGGTACTCCTAGGGTATTTACCCTCCTAATAGCTAGCTGGCGGGGGGGGGAGTCTCTTATGGTGTATTTGTTTGTATATATGTACATACATGCTTATTTTTTGTGTTTGCCTTCTATCCTTTTGGAAACATTGGCATTTACCTAAAATTTAGCCTTCCAAGAGGGCAACTGGCATCTGGGGCAAGAAACACTGAGGAAAATGGCGTCGGCTGATGCTTTTATACCGAAGACCAACAGGGTTGACGTCGGGTGAAGTGCGACATCAGCCGAAGCCGGACCCGGACTTTGGAATCCGGCCGACCGAAGGGCTGCCTGACGACAGGACAACCCAGTTGTTATGACTGCAGATGCTATCCAGTTCGGACATCTACATTTATGGTAGGTACAAAACTGTACTTTGTGTACACTTACCATAAATGTAGATGTTCGAGTGTATTCACTGTTGCAGTCTTGGTTTCCCTCCCTCCAGCCCCCTGGTTTTCTTTATCTTTCTACCTCTCCTCTCTATGGCCATTCCTAATGGCATTGGTATTTACTTTTTACTGGTGGTGTTCCCCACCATATACTAGCTCCCTATTTGGGGGCTCCTGACATTTGGGGCAAGAAAAACTGATGTAATGGCTTCAGTTGCCTGTTTTATACCCCTGATGACCTGATGTCATGGAAGAAGTGACAGCATCCGACGCAGAGATACTAAGACTCTGGTATTCGGGCCGACTGAGGGCTACCTGCAGGCAGATAACCCAAGTGTGATTACTGCAACATTGAATACACTTGAACATCTACATTTATGGTAAGTGTACACAACCGTACTTTCTCCATTTGTCCCAGACCACAGTGACCACAGATGCTTCTCAAGTGGGGGGAGGGATTTTTTTTTGGAAAGACTGTCCAAAGCAACTGGTCCTCTTCAGACGGACTGCATGTCAGTGGTGTGGTATGTTAAAAAAACAAACAAAGGGGAATGGTTCTTACTCATTGTGTCAAGATGTCATGATTTGTCAGTGGGCGATGTCTTCTTATCACGTTCTGATAGCAATACACACTCTGGAGAAGTCCATTGTTCTAGTGGAAAGTTTAAGCAGGTCTATCCTTCTTCATCATGAGTGGTCCCTCCATCCGATAGTGGCGGATTAGATTTTCAACCATTATGGGCAACCATGCTGTGACCTGTTTGCTTAACCCACTAACACCAAATGAAGCAGGTACTTGCCATTTTCTTCAAGAGTGAGAATCCTTGAGGGGTGCTCTGATCCACACTTGACCCCGTGATCTATTTTATGCTTATCCACCAACTCCTTTCATCCAAAAGATTCAACAGAAAGCAATGTGGAGAAGGTTACAGTGATCCCCATTGCTCCCTTTTAGCCTCAACAGGTGTGATTTACCCTTGGTGGGTGCTGCTGCCTGCTCCAGATCTTTTCTCTCACTCCTCCGGGAAGCCTCACCCAGACATAAAAGCCATTAAGTGAACACATGGTTTCTCCAGTTCGATGATGGTTAGACAGTCCAGGCTTTCATTCCATGTTGTACATATTTTGACTTCCTCACAGAAGTCTTCAACCAGGAGGATTAACAAAAGCAAATGGAAACAATTTTCAATATGTGCTTCCAGTAGGAATATAGATCCCCTTTCAGCTCCTCTCCTGGCTATCTTAGCCTTTTTGGCGCCTGTTTTTCTTAGTGGTTCTAGTTACACTACTGTCACAATCCATTTGGCAGCAATCTCCAGTTTTCATACTGGGGAAAACGAATCGCCCATTGCTTTCTTGAAATCTCTTAAGGCCTTCTTAATGGGCATCTTCCTGCTGTGCCCGCCACCCACCCACTGAGATACTTTTCCTACTTGGAGTACTACCATTCTTCTGCAGGTATTAAAGAGAGTCCCCTTTGAACCTGTAGCCACAGTTCATTTGAAATACCTTTCATGTAAAACGTTGTTTTTAGTGGCAGTTATTTCTGCACAAAGAGTATGAGAACTTCATGCCCTTTCATGTAAAGCTCCTTATTTCATTTTCCATAAGAATATAGTCACTTTGGGAACAAAACTCAACTCCCCCCCCCCCGTGTAAGAGTGGGTACCAGTGCTGACATGGCCAGTCTAGGACAATAAGAATTGCCCTTGGTCTGTCCTGCTTTATCTTGAGTAGTACTTCTGAGTCATCAGTCAACCAGTCTGTCATCCTTTCCCCATTTTTCCAGTGAAGGGGAGAACATTCTACATCTTCTGGACTTGCATGGTCAACTTGGGCTTTACTTGCATCATACTAAGAATGTCAGAAAGACTGTCCATTTTTTATGTTCTTTTCCTCAACAAAATTGGGCAAAGGAGTGTCCAAGGTAACTTTTTACTTGTTTACTATCTGAATATGTTTCCCATGTCAACAAGGGGAAAGGACAGTCCTTGCAGGGGTCTACCAAGTTTCGCTGTACTACATCAGTTGCTACTTCCACTGCATTTTTTCCAAAGTATTAACTGATGACTTTTGTACTGCATCTATTTCATTGAATGTCCATACCTTCATTTCTCAACATTGGATTTGCAATCCAGGTCTAGAGCTTCCATTGGTGCAGCTGTCCACTGGAATGTCCTTCTTTTGAGACCTCCCAAGATTTATGTTAGCTGGGGACTGTGTCCCATTCATTGAGGAATGGACAAAAGAGACAGCCTTAGATATGAAAATTATGTACTTACCATAACAATAGATCTGTGTAGACTGCTTCCAGCCTTCCTAAATGTACCCCCTCTTTCCCACTTCCAGATGTCCTTTTTCATTGTTTCTGATTGTCCCATGGCTGGGTCATGTACTATTCAAGCTTTGTGTCAGGAATCATTGGCTTTTTGTGATATGTTTACTGTGTTAATAGCATGATGGGTTTATTATAAAGTAAGGGGCAAACTCCATCTGAGGTATTTTGCCTCTAGGAGGGGAATTATGGGTAAGGGGAGGAGCCTGAACTTTGGAACCTAGTTAGATCTAGTAACCCATCCGTTGAAGAAGGATGGAACTATCAACATGGATCGATCTTTATGGTAAGTACATATCTTTTGTTTCTAATGTCAAAAGAATCACACATTTTATATTTACCTTTAAGATGCTCCATCCCAAGAGAGACAATTCATAAGGTGTGTATGTGTTGTTGTGCATTTTAAGCACTTTGCTATCTATAACTATTAAAAGCAGAAAGGAGGAAACACAACATTGGCAAAAATGACAAAATGCAGGATAATTTCACCTGTGAAAATGACCTCCTAAACATGAGTTAAAGAGGTTCACAAAACTTACTCTTTTACACTGAGCCAGGAAAGCAAATGACACAAAACACTAAAAATGAAAACAAAAATTACTGATTTTCTTCTTATCCGAAGGGAATGATTAAAAAAATGAATGACACAGCCCAACCATAATAGCAGAGCCCTGTGCGGAGGGGTAGTAAACGATCAGGAGCCCAAAAAGGGAAAAAAATACATTAATCTGAACTGAGTAAAGTTCTGTGTATGGCACAGGAGGTTAAAAATCAATGTACTGCTAGGCAAATTCAAAATTTTAGGATTTTTGCATGTGTTTACAGGAAAAGAAATGGCATTGTGCCATTTTTCTTTGTATAGCTGATGAGAGACCAAAAAGATTTGTTGAAACTAGCTGGCAGGGTGTTATGGTAGAAGGGAGGAGCTAATGGCTTGGGAAAGTTTTATGTATCTAGTTGACTGAAAGCTTTGCATTTTCAGCCCTGTTAGCTAATGTGGATAGGCTTTCTCATCTCAGATATGCTTTTATCATACCATTGTCCTTTGGTCTTCCATTACGATAAACAAAAAATTGTCCTAGAACTGTATAAATGGATTTTACACACATATATCTAGGTATGTCATTATAATATATCTGGTAGACTGTGTACATATATTTTTTATGTACATTCTTGGAACATCATCAGAAACATAGCTACACTCTTAGACCATCGGCAGTTTTCTAAATCCTTGGTGCATCACCAAAGCTATGAAAGTTGTACACTGCTCATTTAAAAACTAAAGTAAATGTTCATACACTGTGTACCCAAAGTATGGACACATACACAACCCCAAAACACATTAACCCATCTTTTAAAACGGTCCCCCACCCTTAAATCTACACTTTTATTTAAAGTAAAAAGAAACTAAAAATATGGACTGCTGTTCCAGTTCACTCCAGTGTTTAAAAAATAAGTTCCCATTCACTTTGTTAAAAAAGGGAAAGAAAAACTTCACACAGTGAAGACATAACCACTGGAGACCAACAGTGTTCACCAAAGTTAACCGCCTAAGCAAAGGTCTTAAAGGAAACTACATTAGCTGTAACTAGTCAACTGAAAGCCTGCATTGCTGGCAAAATGACCAAATTCTATCTGATCTAATCAAAAAGTATAAACTGTAAAAGAAATCCTAATGCAACGCTCACTATACTACTAAAATGCTTAAAAATTGAACAGATCCTTAAAAAACAAATATGAAAATTACCTTAGAGCTGTTGTGGTTGTGGAACACATTGCATTTTATTTCATTAACGTCAATTAATGACTTTTTTTGTTTCTTAGTTTTAATAGATAGCTGCAGGGCCACATATTTGTTGTATTTTTGTTCAGTTTCTTTGGTAATTCTGGTATTGGTGAACCAGTGGCATAGCTACTGTTTGTGTCCCTGGGGTGACTGTTTGCCACCCCCCCCACAAAATATAATACACATCATAGTCATACAAAAAGTGAAAAGGACAGTACTCACATCCATTGCTAAAAGAGATGCCTCATCTTTGATACTGCAATCCACAAACTTCTTTGTCAAATTATGCAAAAACATTTCCCTGACACACTAATGAATTGTTTTCCCCAGTAACCCCTTCATTAGTTTCTATTCTGTATGCACAAGCACTAAATTGACACAGTATATTTTGCCCAGTGGTCACTTCAGCAGTCTGACCATGTATACACAAGCACTTCCCTGACACAAAAATTATTTCCCCAAGCAACATTTTCATTAGTATGTCCAGGTACACACAAGCACCAAAATGAAACATTTCCCAAAGAGACCCCTTCAGTAAAATGTCCAGGTACAGTGAGCACAAGCACCAAAATTAAACATCTGCCCAAGCGACCCCTTCAGTAACATTCCTAGTGTGTGTGCAACCACCAAAATAAAACATTCACCCAAGCGACCCTTTCAGTAAAATGTTGAGGTATGCACAAGCACCAAAATTAATCTTTGGCCAAGCGACCCCTTCATCAGCATTCTTAGTGTGTGTACAAGCACCAAAATTAAACATTCACCCAAGCGACCCCTTCAGTAAAATGTGCATCTTTTTATGCACTTTTATGTTTATTAAAATAAATCAATTACTTAAGTACCTCTCTGCTATATTTGTCTTCTCGGCCTGGGGTTCTTGCTGGTATTTTCCCATACTGTTCCACATCTAGGTGTGTGATTGTGTGACCATTAAAGGGCTTCCTGCTGCTGCTGCATGCGTGTATGCGTTATGGTGTGCAACTAAGTCAGGTGGTGCCATGGTGGCTTTCTATTTGGCTAACTTGCCAGGCCAAAAAAAACCCAGCAGCTTCTCAGAAGAAAAAAAAAACAGCTTATTGAGTGCCACCAGATCCTTTCACCCCCACTAGCTATGTCACTGTAGCGAACGCTGGTGTGCCACCCAAAACGTCGTGGTGTGTTACCTTTGAAACACATGTCATAGGTTCGCCATCACTGGCATAGAGCATATTGGTTTTGCCAAGTGACAATGATGCCCTTTCATACACTTTTATATTTAGATGTGCAGTTTTCTGCTTTAGTGATAGTTGTGCTTAAAAGACCACAATACTTTATCTTTTGTATCTGTTAAAATGCTTTGTGAGGATGAGCTGTACAAGAGAATGGTTATGAGTTTTGTTTTATGAAGTTTGTATTGTTTTAATTACAAAATGTGATAAATGCAAATGCAGCATTTTTGAAACCCAAAATTATTTCAGTGGTTTTCCCCCTCTACCCTTGCCAGTCATCAGCCCCCTCCCATAATTCTTGCGGCCATTCTTTTTTGAGTGCAGTCCTTCCTGCACCTGAGTGAGAGAGCTTGGTGAGATAGTCACCCAGGCAGCCATGGCGGAGTTTGTGCCTCCTACTTTTGTTTTGTCATCAGTCTGCTGCTATGGTGGAGTGTCCTCTTCCTAGTAGCCTTAAGTGTGTAGCTTTTATACTTTTATACACACACAACCCGGATTGGGTCTTTGTTTCAAAACAAACCATGATTGTCTCAAAGATGGAAAACTACATGGCAGTACTTCTCTCAGTAGCAGCCATGCAATGATGGACAGAGGCTAGGAATTTTTTTTTTTGTACAGTTAGCCTAATTGTCCCCCCCAACCCCACCCTCCGGGACACAACAGGTGCTTCCCTCTTATGCCCTCATCTAGATTCATGCATGCTGCTGCTCACTTTTCCTCAAGGGTTGCCATAACTGGTTCAGGAGCACCAAGCATATAACAAAGTATATCAAACGTAAATTTGTGACAACTCCCCTTTCAGTGTTAGTAAGCCAAATTTTTTAATAGCTTGGCCATTCCTCATGGACAGAGTTGTAAGAAATAATCTAATTTGGTCTTAGAAGTCATGATTAAAAAGTTAAGCAACCACTAACCTTGTTACTTTTTGGTGTTTTATAAAGGTCAAAGTTCATTTAATTTTTGGATCAGGAAAGACATTTGCTTCTGGAAGCCATATTGTTCTGGCAGTCATTGTTTGTCTGATTTGTATTATTTTAGGGATGGAATCGTTAGCATTATAATACTTTAAGTGGTACTTTAGCATTGTGTTATGAACTATTCAGGATATAGATGCAGGGAGTTTGAGGGGCCAGTTGTCTTTGGCTCGGTAGAGAAGTAAAAGCTGTAATAAAAACTGGGGGATCCTGGAAAATAGAAGACAGCGAGTCGTAATGATGCTAGCTGCATTTATTGCCTCCTGAAAGGAGAATGCAATTTAAATGTATAAACTGCAAAAGATCCATATTTTAGGAAGTAATTGTACTCCAAAAATGTTTGGCTTTATTGGTCTGAATGTACCTGTTAATATTTAAAAGTAAAAAATTGTGGGTATTCAGAAGTCTTACAGGTGAAACCCTGGTATGTACCTAAGGGGTCACTGGCATATTCCCCATAGGTCTCCACTGTTGGAGGGTTATGACATTGCACAGTGAAAAATCTAGCTTGGCTACGTCTTTCTCACAGTTTTTACTGAATGGTTTGTCTGTGTGATTTTGCCCTTTAGTTTGGATCTTAGTCTTTCAAGTTTGTTCTGTACAGAAGTAAAGCGACTAAAGTATTAATTCTTCAATCTTGTGGAGCTGAATCTCTTTGATAAACTAATTACCAATATTCTTTGGTGTGTCTTCATTCAACCAGCTTGACATGTTCATCACACTGTTATCCCCCCCCCCAAGCAATTCAGAGAAATTGAGCTGAAAATAACCCATTTTCACTTTAAAAAGATTTCTGTCTAAGAGGTAAGAACCTGTTATGTTCCCTTCTTGATAAAGGGCAAGGTCCTGGTGTCACTGTTCATTCTCTACTAATTTGTATAATTGCCTCTATTACAAATCCTGCCTGTTTTTTAACAACCTCTCTTTTTGTGCTTTTATTGTACCTTCTCTCTCTAGAAGCACGGAACTGCTGTTTTGCTTTAGAAGAACAATCCTAATAAACTGAAGGTCACAAACAAAACTTAAATTACAGAAATATAGTTTTCTTCCATATAGAAGTTTGTTACTCTGTATGAGATTCTCCATATTAACATGGATGTCTAATTGGGTGCAGTAGGTTTACTGGACTACTTTCCATTGCTGTCCATACTTGCACAGGAGTAGGCATTGGCATTCTTCTGTGTGCATTGTTAGTCTTGAATGAAAACTTTTCATTTTGTATATGCTTTGCTTCTAAAATAGTTGTGAAGGCTCTATTTTTGTGGAAACCAGTTAACCTGGTTCACTAATTCCATTGCAAAGCTTTCAGTTAATCCATATCAGATGCTGGGGATGTGCTTTTGATAATTCTTCAAGGTTCAGTCTTTGGTCCTGTGTTTGTCTTCATTTTTGTAGTTGATATGAACTTGTATTTAAAGGGTTACGTTCCACTTTCTGTGTGATTATCTTTGTCTTGTTAGTTAAAGCTAAGGATGTTGCTAAGGTAGAGCTGGTACCACCCTAAATGTGTTGTACAGGTATTAGGTTTTCACAAGATCTGGAGTCAAGTTTTAGGCTCTAAAGCTAACACTGAATACTACAAAAGCTCTGAATCTGGTAAGAAGAAGCCCTTTCTTTATAGCAGTCGAGATTAGTACAGCAGATGTCATGGTCTCTCTACAAATAACTTTCCCAGGCTGCTAAGAACTCTCATCTTCACCATCATATGCTGTGGATGCCTTGGCTTTCTAGGTCTTTGCCACAGTTTAGAAAAGGTGGAGAAAGTGGCTTCAAGCTGCTTTTGTGGTCTGTAAATAAAAGTAGAAAAATCTTCAAGTAGAATCTTTGTTTTGCGTATTTCACCAATGTCTTTCATTTTGTTGTACTGGTGGTTTTGTTTTGTGTCACTGTTTTCTTTCCTATCTTTATCCCTAGGCCATTTTTTCTGCTTTTAAAACATCTAACATTCATCGGTGTGCCTGTGACTGGAATGTTCCTTCTGCTGAGAAGCACACCAATTGTATTGTTTGGGCAATGTGCCTGTCGCCCAAAGGTCCCTTTGAAGGAACTTCAGCAAGTCCATTCTTAAGAAGAGAAAAGAACTCAAAATCTATGTTACAGAGAAGTTTTTATCTGCCCTGCTTGATTCAAGTGAACCCTCTGGTATCTGGTCTGTTCCCATAAACACTACAAGTCTTTTCAAGACCTGAATCATCTTCCTGTTTTACAAAGTAAGGGTGAAACTCACTTTGGTGCCTGTGAAGTCTCTCGGGAACTCTAAACAACTGGCAAAACTTTTTTATGAAAGTTACTGTTAAAGCTGTTGATATTCTCTTTGTAACTGTAAAGTTACCTGTCTTTGTGGTGGTGGATTCTCAGGTTAGGGAATCTTCTTGCTTTGTTTGACTTTTAGGCTAGCTACACCCAGATCCATATTGACTTTGACAGGTTTACTGAAGCCATTGTGAGGGCTCATGTCAGACAGTGTGATGCCTCATCCTTCATCCATTCATTTCCGGGACCCAAAAAACTGTTGCTGCCTTCTGCCCTTCATCCTTCTTCTCCTGTCCTTTCCTGTCTTTGCTGGTACCACAATTTGTTTACATTGCTTTGGTGACAGCGTTGTTGGCTAATTCCTTCCATGGTGGCAGTTTCAACAGTAGAGTTTATCTTGCCACTGTTATCTCGGTGTCATTTACACTGAAGTTGATTGTGGTCAAGTTATCAGTGTTGAAGACACCAGCCCTGCTTACTACAGTGATGTTGACATCAGTGCCAGGTGCTTAGTTCAGATGTCTTTTAGCTTTCTTGGCATTAGCATTGAGAAGCTGGGTTGCTCAAAGTTGGGATAGTGTGCACTGTTGATATTGGCATGGTCTGTCCTGCCTCTGGTGTTGGACACAGCATCTAGACTGTTCAGTAATGTATAATAGTACATCTCAATGTCTTGTATTGCAGTCCCAGTGCCAGCACTAATACCTCCCGCAGCTGTTCCTGCCCTTGTTTTATTTAACTACGTTTATGACCCCATAACTAACAACCATCTAAACACTGTCAGTCGCCCATGTGTTCCCCATCACCCGAGTCGGAGGTGTTTGTGATGCAGCTGGTATGGGTTACTTGACCCCATCCCCTGTGCTTCTGACTGAAAGGCTTGCCTTACCTTTTCCTTTGAGGTTGTACATTCCCACCTATGCTCCATGAAAGCTGCTGTGCAAATACAGCTTGGTAAAGCCAAGCATGTCTCTGGTCTCTAATACTGCACACCATGTACTTCTCTCACCAGATCGCCCCTCCCCCCAAAGAATTGGCAAGCCAGCACCAGCCACTCACTGTGATCATCTTTTGCCTAGCTCTTCCAGTGCTAATAGATCTCGGGTTGTCTCCCTAGCTCTTCCAGTGCTAATAGATCTCGGGTTGTCTGTCATAATCAGGCAGTCATCCCTGTACTCCTTGGAGCTGGTATGCCTGAAGTTTTTGACCTTCCATCCTGTCATCTCCCTGTGGAACAGAGAGACTACAGGGCTTCAAGAGTTTATCACCTGCATGTACCCCCTAGTCCTATAAATGTGCTTATTAAATGGCCAGACCCTCCTCCTCCTCCTCCTCCACTCTTGAGAGCTCTGTCAACCCTTCAGAAATCCTGAACACATTGACTTTTTCCCAGAGTTGGCTGTAGAGGACTTGGATGGTAAAGAGGGTGCAAACTCCCTAGCCCCCCCCCCCCAAGACCCAAGATTCAGGGACTATCAGAAGATAATTCGCCAGGAGGATGGTTTGCTGACTGAATGTCGTCCTTATACAAAAGGCTCCAGAAATTCTCCTAGTCCACCAAGCAGTCCTCCTTGGGTGGTTTTGTATCTGTATGTCTTGCAAGACACTATCATAATTGCTTAGGGAAGGCCCTTATATAGTGGCCCCTATCCCATAAAAAGGCTGACTGCATCTTCACCCTCCCAGACAATGCGCTATTTGGGCAAAGACTCAGACATCTGATACCATGATATTGACAGTAGCCCTTAAAAAAAGGTTCCCACTCCCCAGATCCCAACTATCCACCACTAGATAAGGAGACCCAAGCAATGAACAGTTTCAGGAAGATGGGCTGTGTGTCTGTCACTTTAGCCATGCAGGAACTGAACTGTGTAATTTTTAAATGGTGTACTTCAAGACAGATTTCGCAGATGAAGTGCACCAGATATTAAAGGGATTGCTAGATGAGCCTTTGAGAGACCAATTTCTTTCCCAAGCCATATGAACAAATTCTTGAGTATGTGTCTTGTATAATTATACAGAGGTAGCTGACATAGTGAATGGCTGTGCTTGATATAATGACTGACGTGTGGTCAAGTCTATTGGATTTTGCTGAAGACATTAAAAGGCAACTTTTTTGGATGCTTCTTGTTGTGTCCATACATTTTTTTGGCAAAGAGGTTCATGAGCACCTGGAAAACATGGAACAACAAAATAAGATCTTCACAGCTGTGGCTGCGAAATTCTACCTTCTGCTATGTGCATGTTCCAGGATGCAGAGGAGTCAGTGCTACATATGGTTTCACTGCACACGGCCTAAGCTTCTGCAGGTGGCAGGAAGTACACAGTACAACAACCACTCATTTTCCTTTTGAGTTTTAGGGTCAAATGCAAGAGATCTTGATGTTCTGCAAATGCCATGGTTCTACAGCATGCATACAGCAGCAGTCTTGTGGTCTTATTTGAGTATCTTGCTCTGGACACAACTAGGGACTACCTATTCTTCCATCTGTTGATTTGGCCCTCCGTCACCAAGAACAGCTTGATCAGGAGAGTAGTACCAAGAAGGTGTGCAGTTTGACTTCCAAGGTGGCTGCACACTGAGTAACAGCTTCATTTCAGCTCTCCCAGTATGAAATCAGAAGCTCAGAAAAGAGCGGCAGTGAATTTGTCGTTTTTTTTTTTTTTTTTTTTTTTGAGAGGAGGTAAAATTTCAGTTGCTAGCGAAAAAGAAGTTTAGAGAACCTGAAAGAAAATCATCAACAATGTCAGCAAAAGTTCAAGCTCCAGTTTTGTGCAGGACTTGACTTGCAGTAATCTAAAGGGAAAAAATAAGTCAAATGTGCTTAGAGATTAAAATAAAAGAAACATTACATTAAAGGAGTATATCAGCTCAAATAACAGAAGGCTGGAAAAATGGAAGAAGCTTTAAACGGATATTAAGATGAGCTAATGAAACTGCAAAAATCAGAGGTTGAAATAAAGAAAAAGCTGTCTGAGTATGAGGCTGGTCAAGAAGAGATGTTTCAAAAATGATAGAATTAGAAGACAGCATGTAGGGAAATGTGAGATTTTCTGCTATATTAGAGAAACTGGAAGGAACACGCTGTATTAATTTTACAAAAGCAAAAATAACTTACTGGTCTGGTATTCCACAGCAGGAGTTGTTAATTGAAAGGCCACATTGTGTGTGTATGCTCCAAACCTGGCTATGAGAAAGCAGCCAAGACCTCTTATAGTAAAGATGCAATCGTACTAGCAGAAAGAGTTGATTCTGACAAAACTGGGACAGAAGGATAAATTACTAAAAATTGGAGACAGTAGAGCGTTTTGTGGAAAATTAATTAATCACTGTACACCAGGCAGAAGAAAAGTATTTTTTTTTCCAGCAATCTGAGAATGTCTAGTAGAAGGTATAAAATTCAAGCTGCTATATCCAGCTATCTTCAGAATATTTTTTTCTGTAAGGTCATAGTCCATTTTTTGATGCAGAACATGGCTAAGAAGGAAAGTTTGTCCAATGAAAAGTGAGCTGTCAAACAGAAGGGGATTCTGCTTCTTATGCTTCTGACAACAGAACTCCAAGAGAGACTATGCCAGTGAAACCCTTTCCAGTGTTCCAAAGGAAAATGCTTGACAGACAGTAAAATCACAAGAGTTGACTAGAAGAGCCATGACTACTTTGGAATTGAACCAAAGATTGGAGCTTGGAGATGGTTGTCAACAGGAACAAAACCAGCATCTCTGAAATTAGTGAATAAATGTGGGATTACCAAAGAATCAGCAATCATATTTGTGAAATATGGCAGAACAAGAAAACCTGGAAATATTGGACTTTCTGACTTTGTTAAACTTGGACGGGACTCCAAAGCATATGCCGTACTTCATGTCATTAATGTTTGGAAGATCATTAAGGAGAGGGGAAGAGGAAGGAAAGAGGCAAGTGTAATTAAAACAATTTTTTCTTAAGTGTTTTTAAAAAATGCATTACATTTACTGCATGTTATATAATAAAGCTTTTCAGTTAACTTTAGCATCCCTATTACTTACAAAAATAACAGGTGCCCTTTTTCCTTCTTTCTTCTTGTTCAGTTTTAACAAAAAATATACACACACCATTAGAAAAACTCCATAACACGTTAACTTAATACAAACCCAAGAAACTCTGTACATCTTCAAATAATGAAGCTTAATCTTCCTAATAAGAACAGTTGTCACATATTGATAGCTATACTCACAGGCTTGAACTGACTTAGGCACTGCAGTATAAAAAGAGAAAAAAAATGGTCAAAAGAGCATGATACAAGTAAAATGTATATGTTTTTTCTTATTGCATAGGGGAAATGAATGGCTTAAGGCCCTTGGCTTGATCTAACAAGTTTCAAAAGGGAGTAAGTAAGTAAAAGAACGTTGAATGTAATGAAATGTTTTCCTTTAGCAAATATTCACAGTGCAACATGAGAAGCTTGTAGCTGAAGGCAGCTGTGTGTCTGTTTTTTATGTTTCTGTGGAGACAGGCTGATAAGGGCAATAAAAACAGAATACTGTTTTTGTTGTTGTTTTGCGTTTTTTTTTTTGTTTTGTTTTGTTTTTCCAGAGGCTGAAAGGTAATGTTTTCTGAAAGCATTCAAGTTGTTTTCTACATCTGGGAGAGGAATACAGATAAGACAAAAACAGATAGTATAAGTAGAAACACAGGCTGTACCATGTATTTTAGCGTGGATAACCTTCATTATATGTCGCTTCATGTTTGTGGTTGTAGCTGGTAGTAATTGTTAACAGGTTATAGGGTGTTCTTAGTGTGTTTTTGTTTGTTTGCAGGTTTTCATTAAAACAAGTTTTGTAAGATGTGGCATAGATTCAAATGGGTATGATAAGAAACAACTGTATAAAGATCAACCTGCCATACATTAGTGTATGCATGTATCACAAAAACTGAAACTAGACATTAAAAAAAGCTGTTATACATAATAGGAGGGAATAATAAATTCTTATCATAATGGCGCCATTTTCTGTATCATATTTGAATGTGAATGGTGTAACAGGTATATACAAAAAGAGCACTGAACTATACTAAAAATGCAAAGTGTAAATAACTACAGGAGACACTTTTGGAAAGAACTGGACATGTGAATTTGATAAATAACCATTCAGAAATCCTTTCATTTAGCAGAATTTCTGGGACAAAGGAAATGGGGGAGCACTTATATTAATTGCTAGAGAGGAGCTCCAGTAGTGATGGAAGAGGAAGGAAAGGATGATGGTAGCAGTAGATTTGTACTAGTGAGGGGCTGCTGGGAAAGGAGCAGAATTACGCTGGCATTTATTTTTATATTTCACCTAAAACTGCTGCAGTTTAGTTTTACCAAAATTTTCTTAAGCTTATCAGCTTTCAGCAGGAAATATTGCTTATAGCTGGGGACTAGAGTTTGATTTGCAACAGTGAGGATGTATCTTTGGGGCCCAGAAGGGAACATATGACAAAAGGGAAGATCTTTGAAGAAATGTATGAAAGTTGTGAATTCAGTAGTAGGAGCTTTGAGAGAATTTACATATTTGCCAAGGTACACAAACTGGTCTAGACTAGACAGCAGTTATATTTCATAGGACCATGTGCATATAATCAAAAGTTTTGATATGCATCCAATAACTGTTTCAGATCAGGCACCAATAATAACTAAAATAAAAATGAGATATTGGTGCCTTCACACCTGTCTGTTAAAATGAGTTGAATTTAAGGAATGGCTAGTGGAAAATATTCAGGAGTTGTTGGGAAAGATACAAATTTCTTTAGAAAATATAGCTAGAGTGGGATGAAATGAAAGTGGAGTTTAAAAGTAGGGTAGAAGTAAAATAAAAAGAGATTTGGTTACGAAGCAACAAGAATTATTTAGAGGGACTGACAAAGGTTAGAGTATTGCAGAATAGGGGGAATCTAAGAACAAGATAATGAGTAACTGCAGAGTGCTAAAGAGACAAAAGGGAAATACCTTGATAATATGCATGAATTTAGAAAGATTGCTGCTAAGCATCTGTTGTTTGATAATTCCAGAGCACAAAAGCTTTTAACAGAACTGCGCAGGCAACAGAAAGTAGGAAGGGTTTTTGCCAAGCTTAGGGAGCTAATAATAAAGAAAATTACCAGAAATCCTGCAGGGATATTAGAAATATTTCAGAAATTTTATGAAAATCTGTATAAAGCAGAGAAATATAGAAGTAAAAACAAGTACAAATGGAAATGTTTATAGAAGAATTAAATATGCCAAGATTAGAGGTAGGTGAGGCTCAGTTAATAACAATTAGGATAAAAGGCAAGGAGATAAAAATTGTGATGTATAACCAATCTACTGAAAAATCTCCAGGAATAAATGGTATTCCTGTGGAAGTTTGGAAACTAGTTGGGAAGAAGTGATAAAGATCTGGAAGGTTTTCTTTAACAGTGTTTTAAAAGGCAGAGAAGCACCTGCATCCTTGACTAATGCTATGGTGGCTGTAATAACTAAAGATCATAAAGACCGATCAGCTCCAGCTTCTTGTATGCCAATTTTAATTCTAAATCATGATTATAAGGTGATTATGTCTATAATAGCAAAAAGAATGGCAAAGGCGATGCCAAAATTGATATGGATCAGTGTGGTTTTGTGGGGGGAGGCAAACATTTGACAACATTAATAAAACAATGATGATCTAGAGGGAAGCAGAATATAAGAAAATGCTGCAGTTGTTGGTGGGTCTTGATGCAGAAAAATCATTTGACAGAGTAAACTAGGATTTTATGACTAGAGCAGTGGAAGCATGTGCATCTCCCAACAAAATAATAAGGTGAATTAGGCAGATGTATGAGGGATCAGAGGCGAAAATTAAAAAGGAGGGGGTTTCTCTCTGAACAGAGGAACCAGGCAGGGGTGCCCTTTTTCCCTTGTGTTATATTTAGATCCTTTGCCAAACAAAAAAAGAGACCAAGAAATTTAAGGATGTAACTGGTATGGTAATCAAGAAAAGTTGTGTTTATTTTACACCTGATAAAACCAAAAAAGGACATTTCAATGTTCTGAAACAGTCCGAGAAAGTTTAAAGTCTTTTTGGGATACAAAATTAATGAAGCTAAAACAAAGACGATAGCTGTAAATGATATACCCACACACAAATTGGTTCAGCAATACCCATATTTATGGCAACATGATAAAATGAAGTACTTGGGAGTATGGGTTAAGGATTCTGTTATGGCAGATGAGAAGAGACTTAAAAGATAATACAAAAAAATTGAGAAATTGGAATCTCTGTTTTATGGATATGGATAAAGAAATATAGCAGTAAAAATGTGTTTAGTCCCTTTAGTTTTATACACAGGTCAGGCTTATGTTTATCAACCAGAGAAGTTGTGGATAGCAATTAGTAAAGAACTGAAGGATTTTTTTATGGAAGAGGAAGAGGGTAATAGTCAAGTGAGATAAGTTGATCCTACCAGTAGAACAAGGTGGTTTGGGATTTCCTGATTTGGAGTATTTCAGAGCTACACAGTTAAGGCTCCTATACATAGCTCAGACAGAAAACTGCAATTCAAAGCGGAAAAGGGTTATGATGAAACAGGGGAGGCTGAAGAAACAAGGAGAGACTGGGATTTTAGATGCATATCCTTAATGAGACTAACAATAACCTTGCAGAATATATTCATAAAGTAGTAGAAAGATTCTAAGAACTAAACCAACATAGGAATGAAGAAAGAAGATTCTGCCAATAGGGATTACTGCAATTAGGGGTACAGAGAATAGGCAAGAGGGGGCTGGAATTTACTGGAGAAAATTGGCAAAGGAACCAAGGTATTGGGAGCAAATAATTAGAGAGGGAAAGGTGATAGAATGGGAAGAGGCAAAGAATTAATTTGGTCTGCAGGCTAGAGATTGCCTTCCCTAGCCAGGGATTGATATCCAAGTATAGACAAAGAGAAAAGATTTGGGGGATCTTAAGTGAAAGACCAGCATTGGTAAAGTTTCTAGTAGAATCTAGAACAGAAACTGCTGTTAAAAAGGGATAATTAGTAGGGCATATAAAATAGTGCATGATAAATATAGAAATCAGTCAGTGGAGGTTAGAAAGGATTGAGAAGAGAGATTGGATAAGCAATTCAGAAACAATAAGAAGATGTATGCATGTCTCCCAGGTATGCAGCAAAATCTAGATGATTTAGGATCTTTGCTTGGAGGTGTTTGCATAAGTATCTTTATACCCCAAAGAATTTTTCCTCATGTATATTGCAAATGTTGTAGGTATGATGGGGAAGAAGGAGGTAATGGAGAGCATGTTTTGGGAGTGTAATGAGTTGTTAGACTTTAAAATTCCATGCAGACTACTCTGTCAGAAATACTGTGTGAGCAAATTGGTGTAACTAAGGAAATGATTTTTTGAGCTGTGATACAAAATCA
Source organism: Protopterus annectens (assembly GCF_019279795.1). Lineage (NCBI taxonomy): Eukaryota > Metazoa > Chordata > Ceratodontiformes > Protopteridae > Protopterus > Protopterus annectens. The sequence goes on from NC_056737.1 coordinate 573,400,459, forward strand.
GAATTACCTAAACATAGTAAGGCCTTGCTGAGCTCAATTCCAGTGGCTGTCAAAAATTGAAAATTACTAGAAAATAGAAATCAAAGTCCAAACTAGCTGTGCTAGATGTAGTGAATATAGTACCAGAAATAAAAAAATCGAAGTGGGATCTTTAGAAAAGGGTAGGAGCAAATAACATAGAAAATGGGAATTGTGGGAACAATTCATGCAGAATGTTTTGGAGGAGGAATAAGGTTTAAGGGAAGGCAGAAATTGAATGAGTTATGTAATGTTTGACTGACAATCACGATATAGAAGATTATATCTGATATACAGTGTTAGTAACTAAAAATATCAATGTGGTTTGTTATCATTTATATAAATGTGTGATTGCCTATGTCATAAGTGACAATTCAATAAAGATGTTTTTATTTTTAAAAAAAAGAGAAGGTGCACAGTTCCTCTTTGGTCCCACCCTATCAAAATAATGTGACATGAAAGGGGGGGTCTTTAACTTAAAAGAACCATCTAAAAGGTTTCACCTGACCATAAAGGGTTAGGATACAAAATGAGCACAGCCCACAGTGGCCTGAACACTTGTCCACAAGTAAATCTTTTGAATGGTCACCGTACAGTCCTTCCTTTCATACTTAGAAAGAGACTGAATGTGCTGTTTAGACCTCTAAGGCATCTTCTTAACCATAAAGATTGCCAGAGTGTCTTGTATAGTACCTGGTGTTCTGTGTAGGTGGCAGTCTTTATCATTTGGGGACACTTCCATCTGGTATTGCCTCAAACCCCAGTACGTTCATTTAAATATATGTTCATAATAGCAGCCCATCACTGTCTACAGGGTGCCAAGCTCTTCCAATACATAGGTGACTGGTTGTTTGCTGTTACATGTGTTCAGACTGTAAACTTATCTAGGGAGTCTCTGTTGAAACTTCTTCATTCCATAGGAATAAGAATGAATCTTGCAAAGTATCACTTGCTGTCATCAGAATACATCCGTTTGATCATAAACTTGCAACTCTGAAAAACTGAAAATGTTGAAAACTCAAAATATTGAAAATGGAGCTTTCCTTTTCCCCAGTGTTGTGCAATCCCAGAGGTTGGTATATATAGTTAGCAGAGGATATGGTGGGCACAGCTCTCCAGATGGGGGGTGCAGAGGAGTTTGTATTTCCATTACAGACATGTCCGCCCTGGGGTATGGGGAGTGTACACTGGACGGACAGTCAAGGTAACCTGAACATCTCAGTAGTCTCACCTCCACATCAGATTCTGAGAGATGTGAGCAGCTGTCCTCACCTTCTTTGCCTTTCAGGACTCCCTCAGGGAGTGATTACCAGTCACCCAGCATGGTAATTGTGTAGTATGGCAACAACTTATTTATTTTATTTATTTTATTTTACATTTGTTTACCGGGAAGTTCCAGCTGGGCAATTGCCCGTTTTCAGTGGAGGCCCGGGGAGAAATGCTCCATGTCATACAGTGCTAATTACAAAATGAACACAACAGGTTAAGACAGGCTAATATACTTTGGTATATAGATTGACATATGCTTAAATAGCAATTCAGAGAAAATTATTAATTGAAAAATCAACGATTTAAAAAAAGTAAGCGAATATGAATTATATCAATAGGTGCATTTGCTGTGATAACAGTAGTTGTAAAGCACACAAGTAGAATATACTATATGATACATACTGAGAGAGTGTACACTATTCTTTTTGTGGTGGTACAGTGTTTGATGTTAGTTTAGAGAGTGACCATGTTAGGTTATACAAGGGTAAAGAAAGTGAGACTGGTGTTTAGGAGATGTTTATCCTGGGGGAATGCAGGAGCAGAGCCAGGATTTTGATAGTTGAGTTTTCAGGAGTGATTTGAATTGTTTTGGTGTGGAACATGAGGTAAGAGTAGTGGGTAGGGTGTTCCATAGTTTAGCAGTATAGTTGGAGAAAAGGCCTTCACCAGCTGAGTTCCTTGCTCTAGTAACTTGTAGTAAGTATTTGTTATCAGAGCGGAGGGGTCTAGGAGCAGAATATGGCTGAATTAGATGACTGAGGTGTGGAGTTTTGGTTGGGTGGTGTAGAATTTGGTGGGCTAGGCTTAGCTGGTTAAAGTGTAGGAGATGTGGGAGTTCAAGCCAGTCAAGCTGTTTTAGGGATTGGCAGTGATGTGATCTGTATGGTGATTTGGTGGCGAATTTGGATATTTTGTTATAGCAAGCTTCTAATTTGTTGTGGTCTGATTTATGTAGGTTGATGAGGATGGGGGATGCGTATAGGAGTGTAGATAGCAGATGTGTTCTGGCTATGGTGATTCTTGTAGAAGGTGTTAGAAATTGGGCATTCCTGTACAGGAGGCCCAGTTTCTTGTGGACTTTTTGATGGTTTTTTCTATATGGAGGTCGAATTTTAAATTGTTGTCGATTACTATCCCCAGTAGTTTGGTGTGAGTAGTTGGAGTAATAATTGTGTTATTGTTAGAGTAGATGTTGAAGGTTGGGGGGGAGGTAGCTGTTCTAGTGGGATAAAAGATTAGGAGGTTAGTTTTGTTGGGATTAAGTATCAGATGTGAGTTAGTTAGCCATGTCTTTACTGAGAGGAAAGTGTCTTGGGTAAGGGTTTGGAGGGCTGTAAGAGATGGGGCTGCACAGATCAGGGTTGAATCATCAGCATATTGAATTAGGCTGGCTTTGGGGATAGCAGTGTGTAGTTGGTTGGTAAAGAGTGAGAATAGGAGAGGTCCAAGGATGGAGTCTTGTGGGACCCCGATTGTGACTGGGAAGGTGTGGGAGGGAGTTTGTTGCCATTGAACGGCTTGTTGCCTATCTGCTAGGTAGGTTTGGAACCAGTTAAGAGTTGTGATAGTGATGTTTAGGGATGAAACGATTTTAATGAGTTTGTTGTGGTTGACCATATCAAAGGCTTTAGATAGGTCAAGAAATAAGGCTGATATAAATAGGGAGTTATTTCTAAGTTGGTTAACTTTGTTGGTAAAGGTTAGTAGGTTAGTTGTAGTGCTATGTGCTGGGTGAAAGCTGTGCTGGGTACTAGATAGTAGGTTATGTGAGGTGAGTTATTTCATGAGTTGTGTGTGTACTATTTCTAGGATCTTGGATAGGGGAGAGAGAATGGCAATGGGACTGTAGTTAGTAAGTTCGTAAGATGTTCCCCCTTTGTGAAGGGGTATTATGTGTGATAATTTCCAGATAGAGAGTACATGTGATTCGGCTAAAGATCTGTTAATGAGTATTGCTGTAGGATAGGAGATGACATCTGCTGCAATTTTAAGATACTCAGTTGGAAGGTTGTCGGCGGCTAATGTAGGTTTTAGTTTTTCCAGGTGCTTTTTGATGTAGCTCATGGATACTGGGTATAATTTAAATTGGGTGGCAGTATCTTGTGGGGGTGAGGCATTGTTTGATTCTAGGGAAATATATGTGTTAGTTTGCTTGTTGGCTAAGGTTAGAATGGTTTCAGTGAAGAAATTGTTGAATTTGGTAGCTATGCTGTCGGTACTGGAAGTTGTATTTGGAGTGGGAGTAGCAATATTACCTGATTGTAGTATGTTTTTAACTGCGGCCCAGAACTTTTGTGGATGTTTTTGGTGCTTATTTTGGACACTAAGGTAATAAATTGGTTTTGTCTATTTTCACTTGTTTTTTGGCTTTGTTTCTAAGTTGTAGGAAGGTTTATTTGGTGGTGTTGAATTTGTTTTTATGGTATAGTGACCAGGCTGTATCTGTATCTTTCAGTAGGGATCTGGTTTCTTTGGTTAACCAGGGGGAGTAGTTGGCTTTGACTCTAATTTGTCTTGGTGGAGCATGGGTGTTGAGAATATCAAGAAAGGTCTTGTTGAAGGAGAACAAGTGTGTGTGTGTTTTTTTTTTGGGGGGGTTGGGGGTATGGGTCCAAATGCTTCCTGGTTGCCAGTCATATTTTGGAGTGGCCAGTTCCCTTACACACAAAACAAGTCAGTTTTCATTTGATGCTTCATTTACAGCATGGTTCTCAATTTCAGTACTTTTTCTTCTCCATCCAGTGCCAAGCACACTATTTGTCCTGGTCCATGTATGGCCCCTTGAACTCATAGAGAGTCTTTCTCCTAATTTCATGTGATGAATTTCATCTAAAAAGGTATACTCTACAAAACCAAAGTACTGATAGTGTTTTACTGGCCAGAGCAGAAGTGAATTCCCCTGCTTCACTGTCAGTGTCTGGAGAAGCCCTTTAGAACGGTCTCTCGCAAAAACTGTTCTTTAATCATCTCCTGGCAAGACCACACTTGGACATACATTCCTACAGATTAATGGCTTGGCTTCTCCAGTTCCACTAATCACCAGTAATCCCTTCCCTTCTAGTCTAGTTGTTTACATCCTTTTTTCTTTTCTTGATAAAAAGCTACTCCTTTTAAGACCTACAAAGACATGATCTGGATTCTCATGCTAGGTAACAAATAAAAGTTGGACGTCTTTCCTATTCCTTCAGTTCTTAATCTCCTATTTTTGCAGATTTTTAAGTCAAGACGCAGTTATTCTTCTACCAAAGTCTGTCTTTTGACCATTTCTGACTTCTATTCTGAAATAGGTTTTCCCTGGCTGACTTGTCTGTCTCAAAATGTGCAAACTTTTCTTTTGACAAGTACCTTTCTCTTTAGACATTTTATGCAATATGTCATACCACCCTGAGATTTGTACTTCATGCTGGAGATGTTTCACCCCATCTTTTTTTTTCTGATTTAAGAATTTCTTGATCACATTTTCAGAAGGAAATCTCTGCTATTGTGGTTTCTATGTTTTTTTCTGGCCTTGATTTTATCTGTGTTTTTCTTTCTGCTTAGCAATTTAACAGCACATATGCCCCCTTGTGAGAAATACTTTCTGTAGTATTTTTCTTCAGTCTGAAACTTCATCCCTTCATCCCATATCTGGTTGACACCTCAGTTAGTTGTGTCTGAACAAAATGGAAAGGAAGCGCTTCATTATATGGACATGCACCATTAGCTTAGATTTTTATATTGACAAACTAAGTATGTGTGTAAAGACAATTAGTTCTTTGAGTCCTTTGCCATAGACAGTTTTAAGCCATGAAATAATCAAACCCACTCTGTCTTAAGCTGGTTGTCTGGCTATACACAATTTTGTCAAAATAAGCATAGGTGTCTTCACAAACAACGCTACTTATTCTCCTCTTTGGCAACCCCCCTCCTCCTTGGCAACATGCCGACCAAAATATAGTAAAAGTGATGCAACTTCATAACTTAGGAGTATGTTTATAATTTTCAGTACTATAGAAAATGGGTAGCATGTTAAGTAAATGCCTTGCTGAGCAACCAGACTGCTTACTTCAGATGCCAGAATCATCTCTGGTAGAAATATCCTATTTCTACAGTCTTGACAATGCCCTGACCCAGTGGCTATTGACTATTGGCAAAACCTTGAAGTCCGACTTACAATTGTATATCAGAATATTCTGCAGTTTTATGGCTCTTGACAGTCCTAGGGATCATCTCTTTTAGCTTCTTGTTAATGAGTCACTTATTTGCTGCCTTATCACACATTATTCTGCTCCTTTGTTAATGCTCTGCCCTTGCTAATTCATGTAATTATTTAAATTGTATTTATACTTTGTTACTGGATAAATGAACTGGTCCAGGACCTTTTTCAGTAACAACACGGGCCATAATGGCACGGACAGTAACAAGTGAGAAATGCGCTTAACATACTCCTGTACAGTACTTAGCTAAGGTGCGACATTGAATGAGTGAAGCATAAAGCAATATTTATAAAAATGCTTACACTATTAATACTTAAACATTATAAATAAACTATTACAGTGCTGTGAGCTTATTACAGTGTAATGGTCTTGGAATCAGCAAGTAAATGTTTCATATGTGCACTAAATAAAGGAAGAAATAAAGAAATGGAAGTGGAAAGCTTCACTATTCCCTTGCAGAAGGATAATGATATCCAGGATGCGGAATCCTACACCAAGGCACTCAATATGCATCTTCAGGATTGCATGGACCATGCTATCCCAAATAAAACCAAGACTCCTTCCTCAAGCAAGAAGAAACCAGTCTGGTGGACCCCGGCCATAAGCAAACTTTACAATAAAAGGAGGAGACTTATACAAAAAAGGCCAAATCTCAAGTAGAAAAATCATCCCTGATCAGCATTAGTAAGAAATTGAGGGCCCTCATCAAGTCAACTAAAGCTAATTTTGAAAAGAAAGTTGCCAAGGATGCCAAGGATAACCGTAAGGCCTTCTATGGCTACGTCAAAAACCTAAATGGCAACGCTCAGGTCTGTTCTGAGCTAGTACAAAATGGAACAAAATACACTGACCCTTCTGACATTGCCAACATCTTGGCTGACAGGTTCAGTGCAAATCCCCCCCCCACCACCACCTACAGGGCCTATTACCATTCTAGGGGATTGTGTAAGTCCAATTATTACTGATACGTTGGTTAACAAGGCTCTATCTAAAGCTAAAAACACTGCCTCCATGGGACCAGATGGTGTCCCAGGCTGTGTCATACGCGCGCTCCAAAAGGAATTAACCCCGCATCTTAATACCCTGTTCAGTCTCAGCCTCTCTACAGGATATGTGCCCAGAGAATGGTGCATGGCAATGGTGGTCCCGCTACACAAGGGTGGGGCCACAACTGACCCTGGGAACGACCGACCAATAAGCGTGACCAGTCTGATCTGTAAGGCAATGGAGCGAATCATTGTGGAACTCATAAATGGAGAGATTGGGAACCTCCAGTCGCTGGACCCCACACAGTTCGGCTTCGTCAAGGGCAGATCATGCCTCCTGAACCTGGTGGATTTCTTTGAGACAGTTACTCAGACTATAGATAAGGGAAAGGAGGTACACACGGCTTACCTTGACCTTGCTAAAGCATTTGACACCATTCCCAATTCGGGTATTATTGATAAGCTCACCAGCCTGGACATAAACCCTGACGTCACAAGATGGATCACAAACTGGCTCTCAGACAGATCCCATAAAGTAAGAGTAGCGGGATCTATGTCCGAATCCAGACCAGTAACAAGTGGTGTGCCTCAGGGCTCTGTCCTGGGGCCCTCCTGTTTGGCATATACTTCTCAGAAGTACAGGCAAGCACGGAAGGGCTGTGGCTGACTAAGTTTGCAGACGACTGCAAACTGGGTGCTATAATAGAGTCTCCGGCCGACATGGAGATCCTCCAGAAGGGCCTAAATGAGACTGATGCATGATGTCAAAGCCATGGTCTCAAGCTAAATGCAAAAAAATGCATAGTAATCCCCTTTGGAAAAAACAGAGTACCCGCAAACTACAACATAGGAGGTAATCCCCTGAAATCTGAGGAGGAAATAAGGGATCTAGGGACCCAAGTAGATAGCCAGCTTTCCTTTGATAACCATGTTGCCAAAGTGGTTAGAAAATCCTTCTGTGTGACCCATCTGATCGTGAAAGGGTTCGCATCAAGATCTAAGGATGTAATGGTGCCCCTCTACTCTTCCCTCATCAGACCCATTATTGAGTACAATGCACCAATTGGAATGTACCTGGCTAGACATCTCCAGCAGCTGGAGAGACCACAGAGGTACCTAACCAAGAGAATTACTGGCCTCAAACAGTTGCCCTATGCAGCACGATTGAAAAAGCTAAGACTGTTCTCTGTTGCATACCGCTTTCTCAGAGGCGATCTCTGTCTAACGTACAGAGCCATGTCCAACCCAGAATTGTTGAACATGCTCCATCTTAGCAAAACCAAATCTACTCGGACTACACGCTCTAGGGATATAAACCTCAACACAACAATGAATAGAACATGCTGGAGGGATAGATTCCCTTCGCAGAGACTTCAGTCCCGATCTACATAAGACACAGCCCCTCACTAGCACACTTCAAGAGGAACCTTGATGAGTGGATGGGTAACAGAAAGTTCACACCGGGGATCACACCAACAGCATTACTAGATAGGGGCCAAGGGTACTAGCTGCTAGTACAAGGGTCTAGGGAACTACTAAAGGGGCGGTGAATACCGCACAACGTGGCTGGGCTAATATATGCCTTCGGGCAGATAGCTCAGTACCAACCTAGGAACCTAAATGCATTCACAAACCCTTACACATACGTTAACTAAATACATATCTTTTCACAGTGTACAAAAACGTAAAGCAAACTGAATTAGTCAGGTACACTACATTCCTCAGTGAGCAGCAGAAAATACTCATGTTATACCCTCTTTCAGCAGCATAACCTTTCAGCATATGTAAGCATGTGCAATCGAGTAACATTGTTCAAGTACCGACAATTAAGTAAAGTTTTGACAGTTGCATTTTGAGATGCAGTGCTGTAATGACACTAGTCCAGCTCTATATTTGCATTTAAACTTAACTGCACAAATAAAAATGTACCCTCTGTACCTTAACTGTCTTAGATGAATGTGGAGGGACAGTGTGCATCTGAGTGCAACTACCACAAAACAGGAAGTGGAAGAACAAAGAGTAAGTTCAGAACACAAGAACAACTATGGTGTCCCATTAAGGACAGAAAAAAAATGTTAACCAAGAATAGAGGAAACCTCTAAACACTGGACCCATCTCAGTTTGGATTCATCAAGGACTGATCATGCTTACTCAACCTAGTGGACTTTTTGAAAGTCACCAAAGCAATTGATAAAAGTAAAACTGTACCCCCAGGTACTCAGCCTGGCCAAAGCTTTTGACACAAGTGCCAACTCAGGCATAGTAGAAAAAACAAGTAAACTGGGAATAAAAACCCTACTTCACCAGTTAGATTGCAATCTGGGTCACAGATAAGATGCTGGAGATCAAAGTAGGGAAAGATACCTCCACAAAGAAACCAGTCGCAAGTGGAGTCCCTTGGGGATTAGTGCTGGGAACTCTCATGTTTGGAATCTACTTCTCTGAAGTAAAATCAATTCCAAAGGTCTTTGGCTGTTTACATTTACACATGACTGCAAGCTAGGAGCACTCACTGCCTTCCCAAATGACCTAGCCAATCTGCAGGGAGGTTTGTCCTAAATGTGTGGCTGGTGCCAAAATTGTGGACTGAACTAAATGCCAAAAAATGTATTATAATATCCTTTGGGAAGTTCTCTACCCTAGGGAGCTACCACATTGACAAAGTGCCCCCAAGAGTTGACATAGTTGTTCGGGATTTGGGAATTTATGTAGGCAGTAACCTAACTTTCAACCAATAAGTTTCCATTGTTGTAAGAAAGCCCTTCTATATTCATCTTGCAAGCAGAGGTATTGTGTTTAAACCTGGAGATGTCATTGTCACACTTCAGCCCTAAGTAGGCTAGTCATCGAGGATAATGCCCCCTTTGTGTGTACCTGCCCAGAAACATGCAACAACTGGAACACCCACAGAGACACCTTACTACAAGGATTAAACAATATGTCCTACCTGGACCAAGTCAAAACCCTGCCACTATACTTGGTATCCTACAGACTGATAAGAGGTAACCTGTGTCTCGCATACAGGACATCCTGTGATGAAATACCGATGGACCTACTGCATATCAGCAAATCAAATGGCATCAGAAATACTTGGTCTAGGGATCTAAACCTCTTCTGCAACATCAACAGAACAGTTTGGAGGGGCAGGTATGTCTCACAGAGAATACCTTTGTTTTGTAACCGGCTCTCTGTCCATGTAAAACAAATCTCATCCCTGTCCATATTCAAGCACTACTTGAATGCATGGTTGGGTAATAGAAAATTTACCACAGGACTGCCCTCTGTACTAATGATAGAGGCATCTCTTAAGTACTTTATCCCACTCATGTGCCTGTTCAGATTATCTGTTCTATGATTCCTAGTTCTTCTTAGTCTGGGTAGTGTATCATTATTGACAATGGGATGGATGAGCCCGATCTAACACAAGATGGGATAGGTTAATTCAGGAATCAAAAAGAAAATTGAATAGGCTTAAATAGTCTATAAGGACAGCTGGCCTAGTACATAACCTATGAACCTATAAGAACAACTGTAGAGTTCCCGTAGGGCACAGAATGAGATGGAACCAACCCAAAACTAACTGTGAAAATGTAGGCAAAGTAAGGAGTGAAGCACTAAGTAGCATATAGGAGCCACGGAGCTTAAGACTCTCTGTATTTACAAAATAAGGTGAAATGAAACTGCAGAACTCATTCTGAAGCAGAAAATACCAAAAATAATGAAATTTCCCTTTACTAGTGTAAGAAGTACCAACCTGAACAGGCATGATATAAGTAAGATCTTTACATAACACACTTTCTTGGGACCTTTCTCATGCTGTTAAATGTCCTCTGCAGCTGAATTAACTGGATGTCCCTTTCCTTCTTTGGAGACTTGCCTGATTTCACCAGTAACTTCACTTGGCACAAGTGTGGTGGTTTGTAGCCTAACGTCACTGTCCCTTAGCTGATGGAGGAATATGGGTCAGGACTAATGCCACATATGTTAAGACCACTTAGCAGATAAAACATTCCTGGGCTAGGTAGAACATTTACCATAATGTTACCAAGATTCACTAATTTAACTAGATGGAGAGAGCAAGAGATAGCTTTTCCGGAGCTAGAGCGAGCTAGAGCTATATTAGCTAGCTCAGTCCCTACTGAACTGTGATCTTTTCATGTAAATAAATACTTGTTAGAAGTACTGCATCTTTAATTAAACATGTTACTTGTGGGTGCTTTAGGGGCACTGATTAGTTTCTGTCATGTTACCGTTACTTGCTGCTGTCAATGTTCACACACTGTTTACATGTGAAGAGTTGAGTGTGCTGGTGGCCAAGATGTGCACGGACTAGCCACAGTTTTATCTAGCTGTGCCACTTTGATAATTTCTGACAGGATTTATTATCTTTATACAATCCTTTTCATTGTATTTCTTCATATTTTGGTTACTCTGAACATATACTAGGATAGTTTCAAAAATTATATAATTTTATTGAAATGTTCCTGTCAAAAACCTTCTGATAAAATATCCCATTATCTCAGACTGGAAAGACTGAAAGATGAGTCATTGTAAGACCAATTCCATGGATACTTCCCTTAAGAAAGAAATGTTATCCTTCGCAACTAATATACAAGAAAGCGCTGAAACTGGATAAGATGGATACAAAAGTAGATGTCTTTGAAGAGAAATGCTCAAGACAGATGGATTTAATACACAAAGCATTACAATTACAGAAATCTCAAATCTCAGATATTGAACATACTCTTAATGATGTAGATGGAAGACTACAAGAGGGAGAAAATAATATTGAATTTTTATTAAAACAAAACACAGCACTTCAGAGTAAATTAGAAGATCTAGAAAATGTATCCTGTAGAAATAACTTGAGGATTTTTGGTTTGCCAGAAAACATAGAAGGCAGCAATATGGTGAGTTTTTTAACTTCATGGTTACCATCTATTTTAGACCTTCCACAAGCCATTTCATATGGAATTGAAAGGCCACACAAATCTCGTTTCATCTTTAAAAAAAATTTCACCTAGATCAGTAATAGTGAGATTTATGTCTACACTAAGAATTAGTATTGAAAACTGCCTGGGCCAAATCACCCATAAAAATAAAAGAAGTACACTTTGACAGTGATTATTCAAATGTTATTTCTAAAAGAAAGCTTTTTCAGCCTCTAAAGAACTAAAGAAAAATCAGATAAATTTACAGGTGCACCTCTGCCAGATTGAAACTGTTTCTTTCTGATGGTATAAAAATATTTGGTGACTTGGACTCTGCAGTAACATTTGTTAAAACAAATAAAATGTTAGATAAACTAGAGATATGGAATGGTCAAACATCTCCCTGAAAAGAACTGCAGAAAACAACAGTTGGAAATCAGCTGAAAAAAAGAAGACACTAAAAGATAAATAACTGTCTTAACCCAGCATTGTGTGTTTAGTTTTTTTTTTCTTTTACTTCACTTCTTATCACTTTGATCTAATGAAGCACAAAAATATATGTTTTGGACAGTCCTGATTTGTGCATAGATTATGAAATGGATGTGCAAGGGAATTTGCACATCTCTGTCTCCGGATTCCACCATATGTTAAAATAACCACTTACAGGTAATTTATTTTAAACTTGATTAACTTTTGTGTTCTTTTTGTATACAAACTCTTGGACTAATTGTTTCCTTAGTGCAGTATTTTTTTTAATATGTTTTAAACTTTGACTGGCACATAGATATTTTGGTTTTACTGAGATATGCCCAACTGCCGTGTTTGAAACTGTTTGCCTTTAAGTCAACGATTCTCTTGCATATCTCCATGTCTCATCATTCAAAAGTTAGACTTTAGTTCACAAACCACTGTTCAACATACAAGGCTCAATCTACGCTTGTTCTTGCTAAGAAGCTAACCTTGTTGACTCCAGGGAACTTGTTTCGAGCTATTTCAATGCTCTCTGCCTTCATTGACTTCACTGATCGTTGCATCATTGAGTAGACGAGGAAATCTGACCTTATATCTGACTTATATCATATATTTGATATTGTTTCTCAATCATTCATTTTATGCATTTATTGCACTATTGTATATGAAGTATACATCTAGCATGTATTATTAGAACTGGGGTCATGTTTCAAATTCAAATTGACAGAGAATTTTCAGTACAAGATTGATTTTCGATGCTGTTTTAGGCATTTTTTAATTAATAATTATTATTAACAATACTTTAAGGTTGTTTATATGTGTTTTACCAATCCTTGTTTTTATGTCTTTAAAATTGAAAGGTGGTTTAATTGGTCAGGTGATGTATTAGGCGGGTATTTTAAAGGATTTAAGAGACAAGTTTTGATTTATCTAGTGTTCTGATGAAATCTACGCTGGGTAGATGAAAGCGCTCAACCATTGTTTTGTTTTTCAATAAAGAAGTTCATTGTGATATTTTCGTGGATCGTGGTTTGTTCTGGGAACTGTTTTTGGTTTTGTTTTTTTTCAATTTAACATTATTGTTATAAAGCCTTGTTATGCATATATAGTTAAAAATACTTGAAATGTTTCTAATTGACAGGGACTCATATTGCTTTGTTTATAGAAGTAATTGGATGCAATTACATAATATTTGTTTGCAGTTTCTAAGTTTGGTTTATAGATGGCGGCATTACATCAAGCATTTAAATAAAAAACATGCAAACGTTTTGCGTTATTTGAATTTGCAGTATAAAATACTAAGTGCTTTATCAGAGTAGCTATTTAATGAGTTTCTTTCTAACGCTGGTCACATATCAGCATATTTTAGTATTGAAGATATATATAGACATAATTGATCTAACCATTATACACAGTTTTGCTGAAAACATACATTACTCCAGAAATGCACTGATGGAGGTTAATTATTTTGTTTCTTTTTGCATGTATATTATTGCAAGAGTTATATAAAACTGAGTTTCCTATATTTTTTATCTAGATTTACTCAATTTTTTTGTATAAAAGTAAGGGTACAACTCCTGATTTTGCTAAATAATGATTCACCGTAGACAATTTTGATAATTTTGCATTAACTGTGTATAAACAAGAAACATCCAGAATGACATAGGGTAGTGACTATTATTTTGTCATTTATAGTAATCAGGGGGTTTAACCTATGTTTTTAAAGTAAATTTGCGTAAAACTGTGTATTACTATTCGGTTCTCTAAGTTGACGCTCCTTTTTCATTTTTACCATAGAGGTTATATTTTGGTCAAAACATTATATATACCTTTCTAATGGAATTATTACTTATCCCTGTAAGGATGTACTGTCAACATAATTTGTGAACCAAGATCTTAAAATGTGAGGTTTAGTACTAAGTTATTTATAACTAATACCTCATTTGGATTTTTAAAATTATGGACAATCATACATTGATTCTAATCTGCTCTAATAAGATGTTTTAAAGAGATAATTTGTTAACATACAATTACATAAGTTATCACTACATTTTCTTTAAAATACTACAGGGGGTGTTAGCCTAAAAATTAAATCAAAAGTAAGACTTTTTCAATTCTCATTCATATTTATTTGACTCCTATTGTGTAACATATCCTCATACTGTTACTACTTTAACTGTCTTACTTATAACCTGGTAATAACCTATCGATAGATACTAGCATCATTTAATGTGACCTGGAAAACAATTGTATGTATTAAATAGCTTGTTTGTAAACAACAGGATACATGGCATACAAATATAAATATGTCTTATTGCAAAATGAAAATCTTCATATTCATGAATAATGGCCGGGGGTTGACTGTTCGTGAGAGGGTGGTTAACTTAAACAGGATATCTGTTTGAGTTAGGAGTTTCTTTCAACTCCATGAAAGGGGTAAGGGTTTATAGATTTTTCATATCTTTGTATATAGTTAATATTTGTTTATGTTCGATGTCTAGATTTTTTTTAAAATTAACATTTTTGTTTCACTCTTTTTAAACCACGGATCTCACAAAATCTATATTGTTATTATTAGTATAACAGTTGTTGTTCTTATAACTGATATATTAATGATTATCACCTAAGTAAGCCCAAATATTATTACCTATGTTAATTTTGAAGTGTTTATCAATAAACATTAATTGGTTAAATAACAGTTGCAAGAGGGGAAGTTTATATAAATATCTAAAACTTTTTAATCCTAATGTTATATTTCTGCAAAAAATGGATTCACTAGACAATCTCGAAATACTGAAATGTTGAATTTCAGTATTTTGAGACTGAATAGTCAAACACCCACATACCCGAACATGCAAAACCGCGAATAGCACAATCGCGACCACACACCTACCTAACTACACTAAAACAAACAAAACAACACACACAAACACAGCGCAAGACACACAAACACCTACCCTACCTGCAAGCAGGGGGGCTAGCCTCCCTGCACCCCCTATGTGGGGGGTTGTGCCCCCCACACACCCCTACTTATATATACTAACTCTGAGGTCGCACTAAACACACAAACACACAAAAAACACCACTACACACACTCACACTAATATCCCTAGCCAGTACCCTTACACAAACACCACTTACCTAAAACCCCAGATAAATCCACAAACCGCACATCACGAACGTGACACTCCAGTAGCAGATTCAACATTTCTGCAGTCGACATAGTGCAGTTTTACGTAACTGCACTTTCGTGTATTCAGTCTGGCATACTGAAATTTGACATTTCAGTACGTCGAGATTCTCCAGTGTTTCCGCAAAAAACACATCTTTTAAAAGATGACTTAAATAGACTTAATAATAAAAAGTATTCCGTATTAACTAGCTCACATCATCATCATCAGAAAAAAAAGGGTGTTGCAATTCTGTGGAACAATTCTGTACCATATACTAAAATAATAGATACAGTGATGACAAAGGTATGTTCTGTACTGTTACTCTGAAACTTAGGAAAATATATACTTGTATTAATATATATTGGATTCCTGGGATTGGTATTCACACAGTTAAACAAAACTTAAGTCAAATTGTACAATTATCTAAAGGAATTATCATCTTAGCAGGAGATTTCAATTGAATAGTTAATGAAAAAGATTCAACTGCTGTTAGCAAGAGAAGAATATTCTTATCAGCAAAAAAATCTAACTGAATTTGCTGATGCATATCATATTAGAGATGTATCAATGATTATTCCATAAAAGAACAAAACCAGTAAAACAAACCAAGATGAGCCAAGTCAACTGTAGAACACTGGTTTAATATGCTAGTGAATTAGTAACACACCAAAAGTACTTGGCGCTTTCACCCATAGAATGGGCATCCTCAGAGTACAAACACTATCACAGCAAATACCATTTAAATAGAAGCAGCAATTAGTATTTAATTAATTAATTAATTAATTAGTTAATCAAACCATAATTAGTACAAACCAATTTTAATTAACCTAGTCTAACATTCATTTGAATATCAAAACTCATTATAGTCCCTAAAGAAAGTAATTTTAAAAAAACTGTCTGCATCAATGGTTGAATAAAAAGGCAAAAGTATGTGTATATATAGTGTATATAACAAATACATGTAATAAATATAATGTAATATAATAAATAACACTACAATTTGATTTAAAAAATAATAATGATTAAAAACTTTAGCACATTATTAAAATATTAATATATTAATTTATAATATTTAAAAAGGCAATATCATTGTTACAAAGGGCCATTGAATATATATAATAATAAATAAAATGTGATGTAATTATATAAATTATATAAATTGTGATTTATATTTAAGTATACTAGTTATGGAAATATAATCGTTGATACCTGGGTGAATACTTGCATTGAATCTTAATTGCCATAGACATTCTTTAACTTCTAATAATGTCTTTTCGTCCCCTCCTTTATTGTTGTTGTAGGGTATTCTATCTATCACAAAAAATAGGAATCTTTTGAAATTGTCACATCTTGTACTGTGCATATAAAGTGCACTAGTGTCTTTTTTCTTTTTAATATCCCTAACATGTTCTCCTATTCGATCTTTGAGTTTTCTAATAGTTTTCCCTACGTAGTATGCTGGGCATGTGGAACACGTGGCAAGATATACTACCATTTTAGTATTGCAGTTGCAGTTTCCCGGGCATCTAATGGTTTTTCCAAAATTTGGAACTACCACATATGGGCCATCATTAATGTATTTACATATATGGCATGTACCACATTTGCCCATCTTAGACTTAAGATGTATACTCTTATCATGTGTTGCTTCAAAATACTCCTTTAAATTCATGCCTCGACTGTAGGTGATTTTGGGCCATAAACCCAAAATGTCAATACATTCATCATTATTCATAAATACACAAGCCCAACTTTCTCTTACTGCATTGACTATTTTCATAGATATATCATTGTAGGGAATGACTAAAGCATCATTTCCTATTATTGATCTATTCTCCCTAATAACATTTGTAATACCAAACTTGATAATCGGTTGATACATGTGCTGTCTTTTGATCCATATCTCAGTACTTATTTTATCAATCAATTCCTTTGGGTATCCTCTATCTAAAAACATATAAGACAATGTTTTTATTTCATCACTAAAAACCTTGTTGTCACTAATAATTCTTGAAAGCCTAACCATCTGTCCTTTGATTAGATTCTTCTTTTGATGGTAAGGGTGACAACTATCAAAGTGTAAAAAAGAATTAGAGTGTGTTTTTTTCCGAAAAATATTGGTTTATAACCTGTCATTGTTTTTATACAATAGTATGTCCAGGTATTCACAATGGTTCTCAACTATCTTACTGGTAAAACTCAAAAAACTAGATGTAGTATCAAGAAATTATACAAATTCATTAAATCTTTCTCTGGTTCCTTTCCAAAAAATCAAAATATCATCCAGGAACCTCAGATAGAGAACAACATCATCCCAAAAGCAAGAGGAGAACAAGATTTGTGTCTCCCACAAGGCTAACACAAGATTGGCATAAATAGGGGCATACCTTGCCCCCATCGCTACCCCAGTTTTTTGTCTAAAGTATTCACCATTTAAAAACATGTAATTGTTTTCAAGCACTAATTCCATAATTCCCTTAAAAATTTACTTTTATCATTACTAAATGTACCAAATTTAAGTAGGCTTGCCTCAAACATTTCTAAACCCTGCTTGTGGGGTATAACCGTGAAAAGGCTTACAATATCAATAGTTATCATAAAGAACTCAGGATTTGTTCCAGCAAGCTTGATTCTTATTTTGTCCAAACAGTGCCAGGAATCTTTTACAATATGGTCCAAGTTAGTTAATACCTCTTTACATTGATAGTCAATAAAGGAAGCCACAGCCTCCGTTTTGGACCCTCTGGCAGAGACTATTGGTCTAAAGGATGGATCATGGACATTTTTGTGAATTTTCGGGATGCCAAAGATGGATGGAGTCATAGGATGTTCCATATTTAGAAAATTGTATTCATCTTTGGTAATGACTCCTTCCATCAGGTATTCGTACAAGATCCAATCCAATTTGGTGTATGCTCTGTGGATTTCATATTTTGACACCTTTTCGTAGGTGGTATTGTCACTTAACATTATCGTAATTTTGTTGAAATAATCATCTTTGTTCATAACAACCACGCCACCTCCCTTGTCGGGCTTCATAACCCTATGTTTGTCTGTTGTAGTAAGTTCTTTCAAACAAAATTTTTCAACTGTGTTTAAATTGTAAGGTGTAGTTCTTTCATTTTTCACAATTCTACGTATCTGGGTATCACATAACCTCTCAAATACTTGAATAATGGGGTTCTGGGGGGTATAAATGTGCTTTGTCTTTTTAAAGTAAAGTAATGGTTGTCATTCTGCATACTTTTGTTCTTAAAAAACATCCTTAAGTTGAGTTTTCTAGTAAAAAGTTTTAAGTTGATCAACATCTTACCAATATCTAGTCTAAATTTAGGAACAAATTTAAAACCCTTCTTGAAAAGGTTTAAATAACTTACATCAAACTTAAAATTAGTAAAATTGTACACACTAAAACCTCCATCATCCAAAATAGAACATATACATTCATTTACATTGTTACATATCTCATTTGTGTTATTGTCAAAAAAAGAAAGAAGTATCAACCGATTATCAAGTTTGGTATTACAAATGTTATTAGGGAAAATAGATCAATAATAGGAAATGATGCTTTAGTCATTCCCTACAATGATATATCTATGAAAATAGTCAATGCAGTAAGAGAAAGTTGGGCTTGTGTATTTATGAATAATGATGAATGTATTGACATTTTGGGTTTATGGCCCAAAATCACCTACAGTCGAGGCATGAATTTAAAGGAGTATTTTGAAGCAACACATGATAAGAGTATACATCTTAAGTCTAAGATGGGCAAATGTGGTACATGCCATATATGTAAATACATTAATGATGGCCCATATGTGGTAGTTCCAAATTTTGGAAAAACCATTAGATGCCCGGGAAACTGCAACTGCAATACTAAAATGGTAGTATATCTTGCCACGTGTTCCACATGCCCAGCATACTACGTAGGGAAAACTATTAGAAAACTCAAAGATCGAATAGGAGAACATGTTAGGGATATTAAAAAGAAAAAAGACACTAGTGCACTTTATATGCACAGTACAAGATGTGACAATTTCAGAAGATTCCTATTTTTTGTGATAGATAGAATACCCTACAACAACAATAAAGGAGGGGACGAAAAGACATTATTAGAAGTTAAAGAATGTCTATGGCAATTAAGATTCAACGCAAGTATTCACCCAGGTATCAACGATTATATTTCCATAGCTAGTATACTTAAATATAAATCACAATTTATATAATTACATCACATTTTATTTATTATTATATGTATTCAATGGCCCTTTGTAACAATGATATTGCCTTTTTAAACATTATAAATTAATATATTAATATATTAATATTGTAATAATGTGCTAAAGTTTTTAATCATTATTATTTTTTAAATCAAATTGTAGTGTTATTTATTATATTACATTATATTTATTACATGTATTTGTTATATACACTATATATACACATACTTTTGTCTTTTTATTCAACCATTGATGCAGACAGTTTTTTTAAATTACTTTCTTTAGGGACTATGAGTTTTGATATTCAAATGAATGTTAGACTAGGTTAATTAAAATTGGTTTGTACTAATTATGGTTTGATTAACTAATTAATTATATGCTAATTGCTGCTTCTATTTAAATGGTATTTGCTGTGATAGTGTTTGTACTCTGATGATGCCCATTCTATGGGTGAAAGAGCTAAGTACTCTTTTGGTGTGTTACTAATTCACTAGCATATTAAACCAGTGTTCTACAGTTGACTTGGCTCGTCTTGGTTTATATCAATGATTATGTTGACCCAGACTCTCTTTTTATATACATTTTTCTAACAGGCTTGGTGCATACTCTAGAACTGATAGATTATTGATTAACAGATTAGTGATATTAACCCTAAGTAAAGTTAAAGTACATTCCTGCCCATTATCAGACCACAATGCAGTATATTTTGAACTATTAATCAACTCAAACTATTGTACCCAAATTAAAAGAATTCTAGCGTACTTAACCACTTTATCAGATATTAAAGATTTTATCGCATCTGAAATAAATCATTTTATCACTCTTAATAGTACTGAAGATACATCGGATATATATGTTTGGGATGCTTTAAAAGCATACCTTTATGGGAAAATAAGTTGGTATATTCATTAAAAAAATATTGGGATAAGGAATTAAATACTCTTCAAGAGAAAATTGATAAACTAAATCTACATAACCAAATAAACAAAACAAGATCGAAGAAATTAATACTTTGAATAGTAAATATTTAGAAAGCTTGAATCATAAGACCAAGATTAGTTTAGAAAGATTCAAATTCATAAAGTTTTCTACCAACCCTAAGGCATTAAATAAACTGCCCATTAAGACCAAGAGACTTAGTGAACTTTACCATATTAAAGAGATCTATTCACATAAAAAAGGAAGGTAAATGGAATAGGAGATATTCTGATGGAGAATATTTAATAATTTTAATCAATGATCTATTACATTAGATTCTAAACTTCTGGTAAGGTCTTTTATTAAAAGGTACACCACAAACAAATTAACAGAACTACAAATTAATGCTCTGGATGAGTCAATTTCATTGTCAGAAATTAAACACCAAATTAATATTTTAAAACAAAATAAGGTTCCAGGTAATGATGGACTTATTCTGGAAATCTATAAAATAATACCCAAAGAAGCTTTGACCTTATTACACCAAGTTTTTTCACAATGTCAAGATTTAATTAATATACCTCCTCCTGGAAATACACTCTCATATATCCCCCCTCCTGGAAATACACTCTCATATCTCCCATATTAAAGATTGATAAAGATATTCCTCATATAAACCAATCTTTCTAATAAACGTAGAATATAAGGTATTCATGTCTATTTTTGCTAACAGATTAAAGAAATTTCTTCCATTTCTAATTGTTGAAGACCAAACAGGGTTTATACTGAATAGAAACACTTATGGACAGTATCAAGAAAGTGCCAACAATCATAGATCATGCTTTTAACTCAAAGAAAAATTTAACCTTTCTAAGTTTGGACATAAACTGCGCTTTTGACTCGGTTAACTGGGATTGCCTTTTTTATACATTAGAAATGTTTTTCCAGTAAATTCATACAATTTATGAGGCAACTTTATAAGGGACGTCAGGCATATATAAAGACTGGCTCTTATATCTCTCAAAACATATCGATAAACAGGGGAAATAAACAAGGATGCCCCCTTTCTCCTTTACTCTTTTAATGTGAATTCTGAAGTATCTTCTAAAGTGCAACTATTTGCTGACGACATCCTCCTTACTGTTAATGGAACAAATGAAACTTTACTAAATATTTTTGATATTATGGAATGTTTTCAAACGCGATCTGGTCTAATTTCTAACGATAACAAAACAAAAATACTTTCCATAAATTCAAACACTAACAATTGGGATCAGAAATTTACAAATTATTTGGTTAGTGGTGCTGCGGTAGCGTTGTCGCCCCACAGCAAGACATTGTCCCATTCAATTCTCAGCTAGAGCATCTTCTGTGTGGAAACATGCATGAATGGGTGTACCTTCGTTGAAGGTTGTGCGTCAGGGCTGGGCAACTCGGCACGTAAAAATCTACTGCCAATCATTAGCGGACCGGAGTTCCGCTGTGGCGACCCCTAACCGGAAAAAGCCGAAAGATGCAAACAAATTTGGTTAGAACAGATTCTTTAACTTATTTAGGAATTATATTAACTAATAATACAAATGATATAACAAAATTAAATTATAACAACTGCATATCCTCCATAAGAAATCTAATAACTAAATGGAATCAACTTCTATTTACAATGGATGAAAAACTTTTGATTATTAAAATGATCATATTACCCAATATAATTTGTCATACAATCCACATCATTAATGCCATCAAAAACATTGATAAAAGAATTTAATAAGTTAATTTTGAAATGTTTGTGGGGTCCAAATATACCTAGAGTAGCCCTTCTACATCATGTGAGAGACTGGTCTTCAGGAAGAATAAGGTTGCCTGATATAGAATTATATTCTATATTTTCTGTAGTTAAGACTTTTTCTCTTTACTAACTAATGAATATTATTCAGCTAGATGGAAACAATTCTAAGAAGCCCTTTGCTTTAATACATTTGAAAGGTCTAACTCCAACAAACTCTTAATATTGAATAATCCATTTATTTGGATTTTAAAATATTATTTTATGCTAAACAAATTTCCTAATAACTGTCCCTACTGCATGAAAATTTTATTAAAGAATTTTTTAAATGCTGTTTATAAAAATATGAATTACAAATACTGGATATTCACACTATTCCCTATTGCCTACACAAAAGATGTTATTTTAACTTTTAATTTTTCTGACATTACTCTGCTTAAGGACAAGAATCTATTTTTTGGTATCAGTTTTTGGAAGGGGATAAATTAATCTCTTTACACCATCTAACAGTAAAATACAACTTAAACAAAAGTGTATTGTTACAGCTTCAAACATTTAGACACTTCATGACAGACAAAATCAATTGTATCCACTAAACTCAAGAACACCATTACCCAAACTAATAAACCTTCTAACCATGCTCACCCATAAAGATACATTAAATGAGTGTAAACTTTCAAGAATTTATAGAATAATCAACAAGAGAACAAAAGAAATATCTGATAATTACTGGAACTACTTTGCCTCAACTAATAACAACCCACCATCTGATGATAAGAAAATAATTCTGGAATCATCCAGACAAACTACATTCTCTCTTAAGTGGAGAATATACTCATGGAAATGTTTCAGTAGTCTTTTGTATACCTTATAAACTAGAACTGATTAGTAAACAAAAGACATTGTGTTGGAAATGTAGATTGAAGACCAAAGCAGACTGGTCACATATGTTTTATGACGGTATAACTTTGAACAATATTGGAATAATATTAATAATTTTCTTCAAGCCCTTTTCTTTGATAAATTTGTCTTCTCTAAATCTTTAATTTTGTTTAACACTCCAATTCCTAAAAGTATCAGAAGAATAAGTATCCTTTATTATGGTCTGTTTTGACCGTAGCTAGAAAAATCATAACCAGGAATTGGAATTCTGAATCTTCTCCTTCATTTACTGAATTTAAGAATCTTCTTGCTGAACTATGTCAACTAGAAATAATGACTATTAAATCTAGAACTACTAGAACATCTTATTCTTATAATCTGTGGTTGAATTTAAAAATTTTGCTAGTAAAAAACTTACACAATTTCTAAAAATGTTGTTAATTCATTTTTTCATTTAGCGGTTTGTTAATGTGTTTTAGTAGACATCGTTGCAAATATATTACTTGTTATTGAACTTATTTGTATAATTGTTTTTTTCTTAACGCACAATTTCTTCAATGTATTTCTCTGTTTGAATTCTGTATGGTTAAAATTCAATAAAATTGTTTTAAAAGAGTTAAGTTTGCAACTGTTATTTTCAGTGTTGCCAGCAGATCTTTATTTCTTACTACCCTTCCGTATCATATCTGCTCTACACCTCCAGACTCCTCTCCATATAAATTCATCCTCATTCATATATTTTGTTAATACCTACCTATTAATCCCTGTACTTGCCTCATCAATCTTGCCTATCATTTACTCTTCTTTACTTCTCCCTTTAATCTCCACTGGCTATAACTACATCCCTCCAAACTCCTCACCTATCTGTACATCCATCTAAATCCCACATATGCCACTACTTCATCTTCTGTCACTAGCATTTCTCACTTTACTCACATTCTCAATCAGCTATCGTGAGTCCATCTCCCACTGTTACTTTCCTATACCTACTGCACAGTACTTAAGCAAGAATACCACAGCACATTTTTCTAATATCTCCTCCAGCCTACTCAACATTAAGTAGATTAGCACCTTGAAATTCAGGCAAGTGGCACAAGCTCCACCTTTATCCAAACTCATGTAACAACTCAAACCGAAATGTGTCTCCAGTATCCATATTGCTTACTGAACAATAATACTGGAAGGGGTATACATCCTAATCAGGGCCTGACTAATCTAACCCCAAACCCCATTATACTAGCCCCCCA
Organism: Protopterus annectens; assembly: GCF_019279795.1. NCBI lineage: Eukaryota > Metazoa > Chordata > Ceratodontiformes > Protopteridae > Protopterus > Protopterus annectens. Next base: position 573,424,556 of record NC_056737.1, read on the forward strand.
CACATCCCAAAATAGCAAGAGGCAACCTCTCCAACCACCAAGGACTTAAAATACTGCACAGTAACCTAAGACGTCTTTATAACAAAATCACAGAATTTCATGCCTGCATTGCCCACAACTTCCCTGATCTTTTCTTAGCTAAATAAACCTGGTTAAAGTCGTGATGATGTGGGGTGTTGCCATCTGTGCCAGAGAGAATACTGCAGTGCATGTGTAACATATGCCAGCATAGTTAGCTGGAGTTTTGTAAATAATTTTGTGTCATTTGACTATTGCACTGATTTGTGCAGATGCTTGTGTTAGGAATGTATCAACAGTGTTATTATAACTGATTAAATGTTTATGTTTAAACAAAGAATTCTGGAAGGGAAGAGTAGAAGTTTTTGAAATTGTTCTATAGCTTTCAGATAATGCAACATATCTTAGCAAAGCTCTGAGTGCGTATTGTACCAGAGTCAGATGATCAAATGTGATGTAATTCTGTAACCAGCACTGAGAGGATGAAACTCACCCAGCAGTTAGTTTTGTTTTCTTTGGAACCTGCTATAAAAGATCTATGACAGTTAGCAGCTCATCACCTTGCCTTGTGGAAGTAAGCATCTTGGCATCTAATCTTGCCGTGCTGTATTAAGTTATCTAGGAAATGGTTATTCTTTCAACAGTCAGGAAATACATTGAGATTAGTTAAGTATTGTTTTTCTACATATGTTTGAATCTGTCCAACTGTGTTATCATTATTTCTCCTGTGCTTGAAATTCTGGTGTTTGCTGTACTTAATAAAGCATGAGAATACTAGATACTTATTAAATATTTTTATACCTTTCATTGTGGCTGGTCTTTTAGAGAATACTTTCAATACCTTGAGAATGCTTTTGCTTATTTTAGTGATGCCTTGTCCACTCCAAAAAGCCTTGCTGCTTTGGTTACATTCTACTATTTATAATAGTATTCAATTTACTCAGTATAATTGGATACCCTTGTAAGAGCCTTAGAGTGGTTGACTGGTGGCAGCGAGGTTACCTTATAGTCTGGGTAGAAGGGGTACAGCAATAAATTTTTGCCAGCCTTTCCCAGGAGTGAATGAGTGTGTGTGTGTGTGTGTGTGTGTGTGTGTGTGTGTGTGTGTGTGTGTGTGTGTGTGTGTGTGTGTGTGTGTGAAAACCAAATACCCAGATGTGGGTGTGTCAACTACTTGGAACTGGGACACGGTGCTCCAAAGCTAGCCTTGTTTGGGGTCTGAAGAGACAGAGAGTCCAGTCCCGGGTCTGGAGTGTATTCCTTTTGTGCTGTTGGTGGAAACTGTGCTTGATGCAGAGAGCTGCATTTGAAAATACTGTGTAAATCCATTCCTCTTTTTAGTGACAGTCTCTCACCTGTGTCATTGGTGAGGATTGAGGCTCCTTGATCACTGGCCCGGAGTAGAGAGGCTGCCACAAAAGCCAGTAACCAAAGATGCAGAAATACTTCCACCAGGTTATAGTAGACTAGATACACTCAACAAAAAAGCAGGTGTAGTTGTGGGTCCCCTTCAGAATGCCAAAATTCAAAACTTCCAAACCCATATGATCGCAGACCATATGTTCGAAGTTTTGAAATACCGACATTCTGAACGGGAAATCGCATACAGCACGGACCAGGAGATTTCCCTTGTTCTCGCTGTAGTGCATTCTCGGAGTTGGTATATTTAAGTAAGGGAGGTGTCGGGGGTGCAGGGGGGGCAAAGCCCCCCCCCTCTATACACAGTTTAATGTGTGTTTTTTTTTATTTTTATGGGTCTACTTCACATTTTCGAACATTCAAATGTTCGATTATATGGTCTTGGCCATATGAATTTTGAACATTTGAGCGTTCGGTTATGTGAAGTAGACCCGTAGTTGCTGTTTTTTTACAAAGTATTTTAGATCCCTGCACTTACCATGTTACTATACTCACTTTCAACAATGTTGAGCTTTTCATTCCACTCCTCAAACTGTATAATCACAAATCTCTACCCGTCATAGGTCTATACATACCACCTGATAACAGCAATCCTATCGTGGAAGAGATCTACTGGATCTCGGGCAACATGAGAGTGAAAAACAATCTTGCTAGGGCATGTTAAAATGGACTGCAAAAAAACAAAAAAAAACAAATTTAATTCCACTGTATGGCTTCTCTCAGTTTGATCAAAACTCCAACTTGAATTAACAAGGCACATCTAAAGAATCCATCCAAGACTGGATTCCAGCATCCACCCCAAACAGTTTTGTTACAAGTGACGCCCTACCAATAGCCTGTGACCCCTGGCTAAGCTACATAATCAGACACCCCAAACAGCCCAACAGTGTTCATCACTATAACACAGTCAGAAACTTCAGTAATTTCAGTAAAGAAACTTACTTTCAGCCTGCTCCAGGTCAACTGGCCTCCATGTAAAACTTTTTCACTTGATGATTCAGTAGACCCATTTAATGCAATATTTTTAAATATTCTGACGAACAAGCACTATTACGAACCAGAATAGTAAACCAACCCCTTAATTAACTAGAAAAACAAAGCAACTCATCCATGTTAGTGATAAAGCCTGGAAATCATGGCTGTACACCAAGTCTCAAACATCCCTGCAGCAATATAGGCAATTAAGGAACTATGGCAAACAATGCATAAAATAGGACAGAAAAGCTTATTATAGCAACAACCAAGATTGATCATCAGACAATCCAAAAATAAAACTTCTGGAAATCAGTAACTACATTGCTAATTATGTTGCTAGTATTTTTTAGGAAAGGCACATACTCTAACTCTTTTTTACATTTTTCAAGTGCCCACCCTTTTAACCAGAAACGATCAGTGGTGAAGGGCCAATTAGTGAGGGCGGCTAGGATGACAACTTTGGAAGAAGACTTTTTGAATGAGTGTACTAAATTAAGCTATATGTTTTGTAAAGGGGTTGTCCTACTTTCCTAGTGGATTAACTAATTAGTGAGATTCAACAAAAGAGAACCCTGGGTTACTTTAAGCCCATTTTGAATAATAGTGTTCTTGGGAATTTAGGTACTTTAGCCCCCACCACTTCTCTCCATTGGTGGGGGAAGGTACAACATACAATAATTGTAGTTTAAGTTTTATTACCAGGAAGCAGAAAAAAGCACCAAAAGGTAAATAAACTGTTGAAACAAAAAAACACTGTAGCAGGCTCCAACCCTTTTGTATAGTCCACAATATATGAAATAACTGTTGAAATGTCACAGCACAAAAAATTCCACAAGAAGTTCAGGCTCCACACCTTTATTAATAGTCCAGGATATAAGAAAAAACTGTTAAAATGCCACAGCAGGCCTGTGTGACTGAATATCTGTCTGTTGTTTAGTGAAAGACCTAGTTTTTTCTTACACCAGGCTAGGCCCGTTTAACTTAGAGGACCTAGTCCTCGTGTAATTCTTCTGCAGGGCTAGGCCCGTTTTAGTTAGAGGACCTAGTCCTCAGTCATTCTCTTTCTCTTTTCTCCTCTGGTTGCAAGGAGCACAAACCTTCTGGGTTTAAAAAATGTATGAAGTGCTCCCAGAAAATGTCTTTGACGGATGGCCATAGTAGCTGTGTCTTCTTCTTGGGAGCCATCCATTTGCAATAATCGTGTTTGTTCTGTCATGTTTTCTCTCCTAGAGTGTTGCAGGAGAGAAAGAACAAACTGATACTCAGGGGTCTTCTGAAGCCAACCTCCGAGGAAGCTTTATCTGGTTCTTCGGCTTCTTCATCTTAAGTCTTCAAAGTCAAGATCTGACTCAAAATCAAAAGGGTCAACAAGGCCTTCTCTGGCACCGGCTGGTGTTGTGGAGCCGCCTGCCAAATTAACAAAATCTGCCTCCTCGACTCCTCAGTCTTCGGAGCCGAAAGAGAGCACAGCACTGTGGTTTCAGAGTCAGTCACAGGTGCTTCGGTGCCGACTGCTGAACCCTTGGAAATAGTTGACTCTACTTCTCGGAGCCGGTCTGTAGAGTCCCTACCGGTCTCCTTGATGGCCAAATCTCCAGTGCCTGCTAGGTCGAGATCCCCAACTTTATCTTCTAGATCTTCCAGGAGTCTTTCGGAAGAAGATGTGGAGAGGGTAGTACTGAGACTCCTGAAGTCATCTGCCCTGCCTAAATTTTTGTTGGCTCCGACCCAGTCAGCTCTGGAGCCACTCGAACTAGTCTTGTCCTCATCCATGATTCCTCCTCCAAGCCTTGTTGGTTTTTTGGAGCCAGAGTGCTTGTTACCAACGGAGTAACCCTTGGTTCTGGCTCCTCTTGCTGTTGCATTGGAGCCGAGTTTGGCTCCAACATGCTCGGCTCCTTCTGTCATGTCCAGGGACCGAAGCTCTTCTGTCAGCGCCAAGGGGGAGGGTTTGAATCGATCTTCGTCGGTTCCGATCCTTCCTCTCGGTGTTTTCGTCAGGGTGAGCTCAGACTCTGCATCTATCTCGGAGCCGATGGCTCGGGCTCCAGCACCGTCCTTTGTCTCTTTGGAGCGGGGACGGTCTTCGGAGCTGGAGAGGTCTGCTTTTGAGGTGATGAGGAGTGTGCTGTCACAATCTACAGCCCCTGCCAGTGGTACAAGCACTCTTCCCCCCAGGGCTTCCACTTCGGTCTCAGTACCTACTCTCTCCGGAGACAGCAGAGACTCACAGCCTCAGGAGCCACCGGCTGGTGGCCCACACTCTTCTGGGGCCTCCCCAGAAGGTCCTTTCAAGGAGCCCCCTCGGAAGAGAAAATGCAAGAGGAAACATATTGACTCCCAGGATGAGTCTGTGACATTGGACACTGACCTCAATGAGTTGGAGGTGTCCCCTAAGTCGTCCTCTGATGATGTCTTCTTTGTGGACATTTTAGAGATCCTTAAACAGAGGTGAAACTGGCCCACTGTCAACACTTCTGATAAGGAGTCTGTGTACCTGAAGGCTTTCGGGTCTCAACCCTTTGCCTCTTGGGTGTCTCCACCTTTTGACGAGCTAATGGATCTGGTTAGTCTGAATGTGTGGGATATTCCCGATGCCATGGAGCCAGTCCCTAGAAGACCAAATAAATTCCTGTCTGCCCCTCCTGGAAAAGAATTCTTGTCTAAGGGCATTCTCGTAGATGCCATGGTGGTGGCGGTGGCCATGAAGAAGGAGTTGGTGGAGACTTCTTCCTCTGTTCATCTGCCAAACAAGGAGTCTCGACAGATGGACATATTTGGGAAGCGTGTATTTAGTTCAGCAGCTTTTACACTTCGATCTCTGAACTATCTTACCCATTTCACGAGGTTGCAGAGGGATCTCCTCAAGGAGTTAGGAGATTCCATACAGGGTGCTTGTCCTGAGGGAGTCCCTGATAGGATCTCTGCTCAGTTGTCCACCCTAAATTTGGTAGTTAACTCCTCCATGTGGCTTATCTCTCATGTGGCTGATGGAGTGAGCAGAGCAGCGGGTTCAGGAGTTGCCCTTAGGCGCCACCCCTGGATGCGCTTATGCAACTTTACGGAGCCTTTTAAGTCCATCTTCACCAACGACCCATTTTATGGTTCCTCCTTGTTTGGTTACAAGGTGAAAGAAACACTTACTAGGTGTGAACAGGAAGGAAAGACTCTTTCTGCCGTGGGAGTCCATTTTACCGTCCCCTCTCGACCATACCCTAAAGGTCAAAGGGGAGGTAAGATGTGGTTCAGAAAGTCACAGAGGGCCTTTCCAGACACACAGAGTGAATCCTCCTTCAGAGGCAGAGGAGGAGGAAATGGTAGACTTCGCCCTAGAGGCAGGGGCAGTCCGCAATACCAGCAAGGCCGTGGTTCCTTTCGAGGCCGGCCTTATCAGCGCTCTTGATGTGGGGCCTGACTGCGTTTCTCTGGGGCCAGTCGGGGGTCACATCTCTTTGTATTCAGAAGCCTGGCTAAATATAACCCAAACAAGTGGGTACAAAGAGTTGTTACTAGAGGCTATATCATACCCTTTTCCCTTCCAGCGTTTGTTCCCAAGAAGATCCCAGATGTTCCACCCAATCACAGGGATCAGGCAACTGTGGAGATCAACAAGTTGCTCTCAAAAAGAGTCATCCAGCCAGTCCCAGCAGAGCAGACAGGATCTGGAACTTACTCCAGGTTCTTTTTAGTCCCAAAACGAACCGGAGACTGGAGGCCAGTATTGGACCTCAGCATATTAAACAAATCCGTGAAAAAGGACAAGTTTTGGATGGTCACATTGCAGTCGATACTCCCGTTGTTAGGGAAAGACTATTGGATGTGCTCTATGGATCTCCAAGACGCATACTACCCTATAAAAATGGACAAGGCATCAAGGAGGTATCTGTGCTTCCTGCTGGGAGCCAGCCATTATCAGTTTTGTGCTCTGCGCTTTGGTCTCACCACAACTCCCAGGGTGTTCACCAAATGCGTGGCAGTAGTGACAGCTCACCTGAGACATCAGGGATTCCAGGTGTTTCCATGTTTGGACGACTGGCTCCTTACCGCCCCCACCAGGCATCTACTTCTCCAAAACAGGGACGCCACCATCCAGCTTTGAGCTCAACTAGGGATCTCCATAAATTGGGAAAAATCTGCATTACTGCTCTCGCAATCTGTGAATTGTATAGGCACAGAGGTAGACACAGTGGATATGACAGTTCGTCTTCCCGCCGAAAGAGCATAAAACCTCATCTCACAAGTTCAGCATCTTTTTCCACTTCGGAAGGTCAAAGCAAAATGGATTCTTCAACTTCTTGTAACGATGGTTTCAACCATTCTGTTAATACCTTTAGCCAGGTTGCATATGAGAATCCTTCAATGGCTCCTGTTCTCCCAGTGGTCGTTCCAATATCTACAGCTGAATCACCCTATTCTGCTGACGGAATCATGCAAAAAGGACCTTCGTTGGTGGATAGCCCCCAACAGCTTGTTCACAGGAGCTCCCTTTGTGCCTACCCAACCCGTTGCCACTGTGACCACGGATGCCTCCCAGGTCGGGTGGGGGGGCATTATCTTGGCAGGACTGTCCACGGCTCATGGCAAGAACACGAGGCTCATCTGCATATCAATGTTCTGGAGATGAGAGCTGTGCTTCTGGCATTGCAAGCATTTCAGGACCTTCTTCCTCCAGGGACGATTGCGATACAATCGGACAACATGTCGGTTGTGTGGTATATCAACAAACAGCATGGTACCAGATCTTACCCACTCTGTCGAGAGGCCATGCGAGTTTGGGAATGGGTGATTTCTTCCCAGCGCTTTCTGGTGGTAACGCATATTCCGTGGACAACCAACGTGATAGCCGACAAGCTGAGTCGGGTAATCTTGCTTCCCCACGAGTGGTCTCTGAAACGGGAAATAGTGGAACAGATTTTCCGAAAATGGGAACAACCTTGCTGTGACCTTTTTGCCAGTCCAGTCAATGCCAAGTGCAGCAGTTATTTTTCCCTAATTCCCCCTCTGGGGGAAGCACCCAGAGACGCTCTGGTCCACGGGACTTCTCTATGCCTTTCCTCCATTCCCTCTTATCCCCAAAGTGATAAAGAAAGCCAACCGACGGGGAATCAAGTTAATCCTCATTGATCCTTACTGGCCTCATCAGGTCTGGTTCCCCTTCCTCGAGCCTCTTCTCCTGGACGATCCTTGGATCCTGGACCCAGTTCCAGATCTATTGACCCACATGTCGGGTTTGCTGCACCCTTCTCTCCACACCCTCAAATAGACAGCTTGGCTGCTCCAGTTCCATCTCTAGTCAGGCTTCATGGTGTTTCGTCATAAGTGTCCCATATTCTTTTATCCTCGCATAAACCATCAACCAGAAGGCTGTATGACAGTAAATGGAAAAGGTTCTCTATTTGGGCACAGAAAATTAAAGTGGATCCTTGCACCACTCCCGTTCCTGTAATTCTGGATTTCCTTTCGGAGCTTTTTCAGCAGGGATCTGCCGCAGCCACCGTCAAACTACAATTGGCGGCTATCTCACATTTTTATTTGGGATCTCCAAATGTCAACCTTATGTCTCATAAGTTATGCAAAACTTTCTTGAGAGGAGCCACATTACTAAGACCACCATTACAAGAACCTGTGGCTTCTTGGGACTTAAATATTGTGTTGTCCAAACTAACATCCCCTTCCTTTGAACCGTCTCATTCAGCTTCCTTAAAGTATTTGTCTTGGAAGACTATGTTCTTAGTAGCTATTACATCAGCCAGACGTGTTTCTAAACTACATGCCCTGTCTATTAAGCCACTTTGGTCTTTCATAAAAACAGGGTTTCTTTACGTACCAGTTCTTCATTTGTTCCCAAAGTTTGTTCTTCTGCCACATTGAACCAGTCCATTGAGCTTCCAGTTTTCTTTCCGAGTCATAGCAATGCAGCTGAATACTGTTTCCACCAGTTGGATGTTCACAGACAGCTACGTTTTTATTTGCAATGGACCAAAGAATTTCTGAAGTCAGACCAGTTGTTCGTTTCCTTTTCTGATTCCAGATTGGGCTTACCAGTTTCTAAGGTGACATTGTCTAACTGGATTTCGAGTTGCATAGCTTTCATCTACAGTTCGGAGGGCAGACCTTTACCCCACAGGATCAAGGTTCACTCTTCCAGGTCTCTGTCTACCTCTGCAACCTTTCAAGCTAGGGTACCAATTGATCATATATGTGCAGCAGCTATGTGGGCTACCCCTCACACCTTCATTACTCATTATAAGTTGGATTTGGCTTCTAGAGGTAGAGCATCCTTTGACTCCACGGTGCTCAGGAGTATTTTTCAATGAGCCACCCAAGAATAAGACACTAGGGACTTTGTCCCATATGTAAAAATGAAGGTGAGATTGGACTACCTAACATAAAGAAGTTATGTACTCACCATAATGTTCCATGTTGGTAGTCCATCACACCCTTCATTTTTACCAACCCGCCCTCCTGCCCCCATCCTGGAAGATCTGGAGGTAATACTGTAAATTTCTTGGTTGGCGACCCTTTAGTATTAGTTTGTTGGTTAGGGGTTTCTTTCTATTTTTAGTGAGCAGCAAACAAGATCTGGGGATTGCACTGGTGCACCATGGGATACCTGCTTAGCTATGAGCCAACCAGAAGTCTTTGAGCTTGAAAATCGGCCGAGTCGGAGCCGAGGATCAGCTCCGAACCCATATGTAAAAATGAAGGGTGAGATGGACTACCAACATGGAATGTTATGGTGAGTACATAACTTCTTTTTATGTTCCTCCACATATGCAAGTTCAACCATATATTTGTCTATATTCAAGTGTTTAAAGTCTTGTTCTAGTTGATACTCTGTATATTTGTGTTTTTACATTTTTATCCAGTAAATGTGTTAACACTCATTTTTTGTCTGTAATTTCTGTTACTTGATATTATGATTTTGTATGTAAGCTTATGCTGGAGCTTTTCTCCCCGGGCCTCCGCTGAAAATGGGCGCACTGTCCCAGTCGGACCATCCCAGTAAACAAATGTAAAATAAATAAATAAAATATGAAAGGCCTCCCTTTGGGGACACATCTCTCTGACTAACTTCAGCCTCCAGTTCACCTTCTTTTTCTACGTTGATTGGAGTTCATGATCAGCTACAAAAAATCCTTCATGTAGCCATCTCAGAACCTAGTTGTTCTGGGCTGCAGGCTAGCACAAGAAGAATTCAGGCCTTCTTACATCAAGAAAAGGTATAGAGCCCTTAACAACTACTTCCACAACCTTGTCTCTTTCATCCAGTGCTGTCTGGTGTTTGTGGCAGCTACTATTACAATGCTACTCCTAGCCAGACTCCATATGAGGAAAATCCAGTGGTACCTTAAAACACTTGAGTTTCAGCACTCACACCCTCTAGACGCAGTGATTCCAGCACTTACACCCTCTAGATGCAGTGATTCCATCTTTACCACACCTTAGATTGGAACTCCTATGGTGGAAGGATCACGCAAAATTCAACGCAGGGCTTCCCTTCACTGCTCCAGCCCTGGTTCAGGAAATCCACACAGATGCCTTCTAAAAGGCATGGGGGGCTTGAACAGACACCCAGAAAGCACAGAGTAGATGGCAACCAGTGCTGTTAAAAGAACAGATCAGCATGAAGGAAGTGAGGGCCATCATCCAAGCTGTTCAAGTCTTTTCACATTTCTGGAAACCAGGTACCCAGCAGGTGCTCACTGACAACACAACACTACAGTAGTGTGATTCATAAACAAGCAAGGAGGGACCAGATCTTGCCAATTGCACAGAGTGGCACTGAATGGCTGGGACCTTGCCATCCAGAAAAACATGACTCTCACAGCCACATACATTCCTTCACAGGACAATGTGTTGGCAGACTCTTTAGGCAGGTTTTTGGAGGATTATCACAAATGGACCCTGAACAGACAGGATTTCAAAGGGTTCCTTCACCCTACTCCTTTACTCTACTACCCCTTGTTCTTCTAAAGACCCAGAAAGAAAAAAAAAACTCTTTTGTCAGTGATTCCCTTTTGGCCAAGCCAGCATTGTTTCCCTCTTTTTCTTCTAGTCAGGGGCAACCAAGTGGGTCTCATCACATAACAGCATGAGGTGAACCAGTACCCCTTTCTTTCATCCTTAAACATAACTCTGTGGATGGTAGGGTTCTGAGTCCTTACAGGAACCCTTTTTATGAGGATGCTATTAAGGTTCTCCAAGAATCCAGGAGACCCACCACTTGAAAATTTTGCATAGCCAAGTGGAAGAGATTTTCTTATTGGTGCTAAAGGAATGGACAGGACCCCAACCAACCGGAGGTACTTTCCATTCTGAAATATCTGTGTGAACTCTTACATACATGTCTGCCCTACTCTTCCATCGAAGTCCACCTGTCAGCCATCTCCTCTTACTCCCCCACTTATGTCCAGGTCGTTATTCCTTAAAGGGGTCCTGCATGCATACTCTTCCATTGAAACCCAGTTGTCAGCCATCTCCACTTACTCACCTCTTACTCCCCCACTTATGTCCAGGTCATTATTCCTTAAAGGGGTCCTGCATCTTAGACCACCTAGAAAGCCCATTGTCCATTCTTGGGGCCTCAACTTTGTTCTGGGGAAGTTTACCTTACCTTCTTTTGAACTGGCTAAATCAGCAAACCTCAAGTTCTGCACTTGGAACACTAACCTACTTCTGGCTCTCACTTCAGCTAGGAAAGTTTCAGAACTTTAGGCACTCATGGCCACTACTTTCTTTATTTTTCCAAAGACAGGCTGACCCTCAAGACTAATCTTTCAGTCATGCTTAAAGTAGTGAATGAGCTGTGTCTCAATCAGGCCATAAACCTACCCACCTTCTTTTCCAACCTGCAAAATCTAGGAGGAAGGATACTGTATTCTCTGTCCATTCATAGACAGCCAAAATGCTATTTGTACAGAACACAGTCCATTCAAAAATCTGATCAACTCTTTGTTTCTTTCATGGACTCTAAACTTCAAGCTGGATCTCTAAGGCCATCCCATTTTGTTACTCTCTAAATGGCAAGTCTCCTTTCACATCTTCAGGTTCGCTTTGTCAGAGAAGTAGCCATCTCTGGAGCTTTGCACAAAGGAGTGGATGCCACATCAGTATTAGCAGCTGCTGTTTGCTCATCTGTACGCACTTTCGCTAAACATTACAGGATAGATGCCTTTTCAAGGTCCAGAGCTGACTACATTAGACCAATCCTACCTGGCCTTTTGGGCACTTCTGCTGCCTTTTAACCAACAACCCTTACTTCCCCATTAGCTCTGGGGATCACCCATGTGTTAGGAGTACCTCAACAGTGATTTTAGTGAGGACATAGTAAAATTGTGTAAGAGCTTACCATAACAGTAGATGTCCTACTGATCACTGTTGCAGTATTCCTTCCCACCTTCCTCCTCTATATGTTTATTTTCTTCTTACTCAGTCTTTCTCTCTCCATTCCTATCCAGTGGGAGACGGCCTAGAATGGAAGGAACTTTCTTACCACTTCATACTATGCCCTTCCTAGCTGACCAGTTTTCTGTCTTAAGAGTCTGCTGCCCACTGGCTTGGAGATAGTCTGAGACCTACACTTATACTTCCACCTATATACCCCTATGCTTGCGAGCTGAAGTCATACATCGGACGTACAGTACTGGGAAGATAAAGCTTTGGTACCCCAGCCAGACAACTGCAGTAGTAATCCATGTGTTAGGAATACTGCAACTATAATCATTAGGACATTTTCTGATATGGTAAGTTCTTCCACAACTGTACTTTCATCATATTGATCTCTGCTGCAGTAGCCTTAGCTATATGTATTGTATCCTGCCAAGGATATAACAGCCAGCCAGCTCCCAAAACTTCAGTGCGTCTTCCGCTCTCTCAGACTGTTAGTTTGAGCTGAGCTGCTTAAAATCAGGGTTTGAGTTTGTGCTGTTCCTTTGCTGTGCAGAAAAGTACCTTTTGGGGAAAAAGCTTCCACTTAAAAAAATGTTATTGCTTAAATCTACTTTTGTGCTGAGCATGGTTATTTTTAATCTAGGAGTTTGTGTTTTAACTGACTTGTCACAAGACTTAAACTGTACTCTTTAAATGGGAGCGCACCTTTTTCTTGCAAGTTTAAACATTGTTGCCCTATCCAAACATGTTCTAGAAACAGATATTTTGCACACTTTTAAATTTATGATTCTTCAGGTAACCACCCCCAGTTTTGGGGGGGTGGGATATTAGAAATTATACTGAAAGAACAGAGATAAAATGGATTATCAGACTTAAGGCACATGTCATTCCAGGTCTGAATGATAAAATTCATTTAAAGCCTGTCTTAAAAAACAGGAGACTAATTGTTAAATGAATTATATACATGTCTTTGAATTCAGAGAATAATCCAGTTACTTTCATTGTTTCTTAAGTACTTTTTAATTTATTTCTAGCAAGGTTTCAGTAAAGTTCCATATATACATATATATGTTTATTTGTTTCTATTAGCTTAGGATGTAACTTTTAATATTTGATGACAATATCAAGCTGTCATACAAGGGCAATGTTATACATATACATGTTTTTTATATATATTTTTATCCACCTGGTATTTGATTCTTAATGTTTGGTGATGTCACTAATTTTTAATTATTCAATTGCCAAATTGTTATGTATAAGGCAGGCAAAGGCTTGATTAGTTGTTTGCTAATGGTCTGAAGAAGCCTCTTGGCGAAAGCGCTTACCTACTTACTGTGCTCAAATAAAACATTTTGGATTTTATCAAGAACAAGTTATCTATGGACTTTTTATCACTGCTGCTACCTAAGTTTCGTTTGGTTGATGCTGGAGATTTTATTCTGTACTGGGTTGCTCCTAAGCATAAATGCTTATTTTACTTACATATTTGTTTGTGACTGGCTTGGGAGCATTAATTTCCTGGTGGTTTGCATCCTTTTTATTGTTTGAAATAGTTGAAAAACATTTTTATATGGAGAAATTGTTGTACTTTTTGAGGCTGTATTTTTGTGAGATAAAAAGTAACTTGACATTAAAATTTAACTGGCATTTGCTGATTTTCTTTTCTGGGAAAAAAGGCACCGTTTTAGGCTTGAGCATGGAACAAACTACCAGTCCCAATCTGTACTTCTTCCAGCCACAAAATGAAAAGGTTAAGCAATCAGCCTTTCCCACCACAGCAGGCTAGCAATTTGCCTCAGCTGCAGGTGGGTGACTCTGCTGTGGCTGTAGCTGATTCCACAGACCACTCAACTTTTACCCTGGATCCCTCTGGTGTAGCTCCTACAGCCACTAGGAAGTGGGGTTTAACCATATCTTCTGTGGTTGTTGGGGTCCTCTCAATGGGCAAGAGAGAGACACTCTTGTCAGTCCTGGAAGAGGGAGCTGGGTATGTCTCCCTGTTCAGTTAGAATGTCTTGTCCATTCTTTGGGAAGCTATTGCTGCTGCTATTAACACAGATGGCTCCATTTTCTCCTTTCTCCTGTCAAAAGGAACAGAAAACTGAACAAATATCTACTCTTCAAATTTCTTTAGACAGGGGTATCTTACTAGATTTGGCACAAGGCTTAATTCAGGCTATTGACCCATTTTATAGCATGATTTTGGTAAAACAACAAGGGATGGCACTTTTCTGAAGACATTTACGAGTGAATCTGAACAGGAAGATGAAGGGACAGAGGCAGGGTTTTCTTCTCAGATTCAGACTCTGAGGAGAGCACAGTATCTGCTTCTTCCTTTGGGAGTTTAGCTCCCTGAGACTATTTCCAGAATGTGCAATCAATAGAAGTATAAACTGCACATAGACTTACAAAGCAGAAAGTTTAATAAAGCAACAAAAGAACAAAGGTATAATAAGCATGGATTAAACAACATTCTCAGTTCTGCAATCTGCATAGCGATGTAAAGAGATTTTAAAATGACATGAAGGATGTATATACAATGCATGACTATAAATGAACTTAAAAGCAGAATAATTTCTACATGGGAAAGTACCTATCCTCGTGGACTTAGGTGCATGTAGATGCGCTGATTTATAGCACTGATGTTGTTTTAATGAGTTATTGTTTTTAAAAGAGAATGAAGGTGTCTCACAAACTTTTCCATAAAACCTGGGATGTTACATAAAATATTCCAATTTTTCCTTGATGATATTGCAATAATTATCAATGTCATTAGAATATTGCAATACAACTCCAAAATTTTTTGGGGTGTTATCAAATGATGCAGATGGAAGCGATTCATCACTAGAAGAATTGAAAAATGGTTTGCATCTAGTGGATCTCTGTGTCCATGCTTCCTTAATAAACAGGTCCACTTCTGATTCAGAATAGTCTCTTTCCAAAAATTCTGATTTTAGTTCTGTTAGAGCATTGCTAGCATCCATATCATTATTATGCAACCTTAAAAGTTCTATAAATTTGACCTTTAACCAAATTTTTAGTAACTTGTTTGGGATGCATGCTCCTTTTGTGTAGAAGGGTATTCTTTCTAGTTGGCTTCTTATAAATACTACTATTGACCTTCTGTAAGTCCGATTTATCAAGAGAGACATCTAAAAATTCTATATGGTTATATGAATGTTGATACGTGAACTTGAGGAAACTGGTAGTATCATGTAAAAAAGCAACAAAACAAAATAACTCAATAGTGCTACCTTTCCACAACATAAAAACATCATCAACAAAGCGTACATACCAGAGGATGTTGTCAAAAAACTCATTAGCAGGTGTGAAAATGGCTGTATGCTCCCAATGTGCTAAAACAAGATTGGCGTAGCTATTGGCACAGCTTGTGCCCATAGCCACACCAGTCTTTTGAAGAAAAATATCATTTTCAAAAACAAAAACATTATTTTCGAGAACTATTTCTAACAGAGCACAAAGTAGTGTGACTGTATTACTAGGAAAACTCTTATTGTTATGAAAAAATCTCTAATTATCTCTATACCCATGTCATTGGGAATACAAGTAAAAAGTGACTCAACGTCTAATGTAAGAAAAATAAATTCACTGTTGATAGTTGAGAGACGATTACACAGTCTCTCTAAGAAACACTTAGTATCTTTTAAGATAGTGTGACAAGTATATAAAATTGGATGCAAATTATTCTCTAAAAAAATGGAGAATGGTTCCGTGCACCAGCCTGTGCCAGCCACAATAGGTCTCATAGGTGGGGTTGTTTTATTTTTGTGTATTTTGGGCAGCCCATATATAGATGGAATAAGAGGATGAGCTACGTTAAAGAATTCAAATAATTCTTCATTTATAAACTTGGTCATCATCAAATCGAAAACTAGGAAAGAAACTTTTTCCATAACACCATTTGCAGTAAGTCTCGTTATATGTTAAGTACTTGAGTCATTTAACAGCAACAGCATTTGATTAATGTAAAGAACTTTATCTAAAAATCACTATTCCCCCACCTTTATCAGCAGGTTTAATAACAATTAACTGTAGATCTTTAAGTTCATTCAAAGCTGTGATGTCATCACTAGACATATTATAGAAATTACAATGTGTTCCTACCCTGAAAAGCTGTCTAAATTCATATTCACACACATTCATAAAAGATTGAACTACTGCATCAAAATTAGGGCTAAAAGTACTAGGTTTTTTATATGGATGAATATTACTATTTCTATCTCCAGTAAAAATAGTTTTAAGCATTAAGCTTCTCCCTAAAAGTCTCAGGTCTTTGAGCATCTCCACATGGTCTGCTCTCTTAGAGGGAATAAAGGATAAGCCATTGTTCAATAATGTTAATTGCTCAGTAGTAAGTTCAATAGATGAAATATTAAAAATAGCACCTGTATCTACTGGCGTCTTCTTTTCACCATTGGTTGGTTTCTGTCCGTACTCACAGGCCGTTGCCAGCTTCCCTTTCTTGTGGTGCTCCTCGATCAACTTTTCATGGGTAAAGGACTTTCCAGTAAATAAATGCTGGTAAAACTGTTGTCTTCGGTGTAACCGAAACGCTGCTATCTTTAGTAGCTCCATTTGGAACAGATGATTTTGTAATATTTAAATTACAATTGCTTACTTTAGAAGGTGTAGCTGTTTCGTTAGAGTCATTAGAAGCACAACTATTCTGTAAAAGGGATGCTTGTTCCATAACAGAAGTTGTCACTAAACAGCGTTCATTATTAGTAGTACCATTACTGAGTGCACTTTTGTGCCGCTGATTCATAGCAATTTCCATTCGTTCTGAAGAATATGGGCATTGGCATTGCATTAGTATCATGATTCAGCCTGTGTGGTTGGTTCTTAATGCTTAAAACTATTTTTACTGGAGATAGAAATAGTAATATTCATCCTTATAAAAAACCTAGTACTTTTAGCCCTAATTTTGATGCAGTAGTTCAATCTTTTATAAATGTGTGTGAATATGAATTTAGACAGCTTTTCAGGGTAGAAACACATTGTAATTTCTATAATATGTCTAGTGATGACATCACAGCTGTGAATGAACTTAAAGATCTACAGTCAATTGTTATTAAACCTGCTGATAAAGGTGGGGAAATAGTGATTTTAGATAAAGTTATTTACATTAATCAAATGCTGTTGCTGTTAAATGACTCAAGTACTTATCAACATATAACAAGATTTACTGCAAATGGTGTTATGGAAAAAGTTTCTTTCCTAGTTTTCGATTTGTTGATGACCAAGCTTATAAATGAAGAATTATTTGAATTCTTTAATGTAGCTCATCCTCTTAGTCCATCTATATATGGGCTGCCCAAAATACACAAAAATAAAACAACCCCACCTATGAGACCTATTGTGGCCGGCACAGGCTGGTGCACGGAACCACTCTCCATTTTTTTAGAGAATAATTTGCATCCAATTTTAGATACTTGTCACACTATCTTAAAAGATACTAAGTCTTTCTTAGAGAAACTGTGTAATCGTCTCTCAACTATCGACAGTGAATTTATTTTTGTTACATTAGATGTTGAGTCACTTTTTACTTGTATTCCCAATGACATGGGTATAGAGATAATTAGAGATTTTCTCCTAACTAATAAGTGTTTTCCTAGTAATAAAGTCACACTGCTTTGTACTCTTTTGGAAATAGTTCTTGAAAATAATGTTTTTGTTTTTGAAAATGATATTTTTCTTCAAAAGACTGGCATAGCTATGGGCACAGCCTGTGCCAATAGCTACGCCAATCTTGTTTTAGCACATTTGGAGCATACAGCCATTTTCACACCTGCTAATGAGTTTTTTGACAGCATCCTCTGGTATGTATGCTTTGTTGATGATGTTTTTATGTTGTGGAAAAGTAGCACTATTGAATTAGACTGTTTTGTTGCTTTTTTACATGATACTACCAGTTTCCTCAAGTTCACATATCAACATTCATATAGCCATATAGCATTTTTAGATGTCTCTCTTAATAAATCTGACTTATAGAAGGTTAATAGTAGTATTTATAAGAAGCCAACTAGAAAAAATACCCTTCTACATAAAAGGAGCATGCACCCCAAACATGTTACTAAAAATTTGGTTAAAGGTCAAATTTATAGAACTTTAAGGTTGCATAATAATGATATGGATGCTAGCAATGCCCTAACATAACTAAAATCAGAATTTTTAGAAAGAGGCTATTCTGAATCAGAAGTGGACCTGTTTATTAAGGAAGCATGGACACAGAGATCCACTAAATGCAAGCCATTTTCAATGCTTCTAATGATGAATCGCTTCCATCTACATCATTTGGTAACACCCCAAAAAATTTTACAGTTGTATTGCAATATTCTAATGATATTGATAATTATTGCAATATCATCAAGAAAAATTGGAATATTTTATGTAACATCCCAGGTTTTATGGAAAAGTTTGGTGGACACCTTCATTCTCTTTTAAAAACAATAAATCATTAAAACAACATCTGTGCTATAACTCAGCACATCCACATGCACCTAAGTCCACAAGGATAGGTACTTTCCCATGTAGAAATTGTTCCGCTTGTAAGTTCATTTATAGTCAAGCATTGTATATACATCCTTCATGTCATTTTAAAATCTCTTTACATCACTATGCAGATTGCAGAACTGAGAATGTTGTTTATTTTGCCTTCTGCCAAAAATGTCATGCTTATAATACCGTTGTTCTTTTGTTGTTTTATTAAAGTTTCTGCTTTGTACGTCTATGTGCAGTTTATACTTCTATTTATTGCACATTTTTTGCTGCACTTGATTGTACTCTGGATTCGGTTTTTTGATTCTGTTTCTAGAATGTCACTGTTTTCAGTGGGAAAATATGAGGTTTCTCCATCCCTCAGAAAAATACTATGCACTGTTAAAGATAGAATTTCCAGAATCTTCACCAATTTATCCAGTGCTTTCGACTTTGAAGGATGTCTGTTTCACTGTTTTCAATTTTCCTTATAGCCTGCTGCCCCTAAAAAAGGCTGATTGTAAAGTCTGTCAGTCTTTGAAGCTTTTGTACACTCATCCCAATCCTGACCCAACAACTATAGCTTTAATTAATCCTTCTGCTGCTAAACATTTAATTAATTCCAATCCTACAATTTCTGACAAGAATGGGATAATAATTAAGTATGGGAACAAAGTATATGCTTCTGCAACTTTGATTTTTCAGAATTTTGAATTGTCAGGCAATTTGAAGTTTATAAGTATGAGGAATGTTTTGTCTGCAGGTTTTTCTTGTAAGGACAAATCTGCTTTAAATGGTTTCATTTCTTCCATTTTACAGGTCAGAACTCTTTGTTTAAAGTGTGTATATGACTCTGGTACTGTTTTGAGAATGTTTTCCTGGCTGTGTTCTCAGATCCTCATCTAAATGATGTGAAAAATTAAAATTTAAATTACTTTCTGGATAGAGAGTTAGTTTTTGGTCCATCTACTGAAGAGCTCATCAAAAAGTGTGATGAGACTTGTCACTTGAGAGTTTGGCTCCGGTCTTTGTGGTGGGACAGGTTGGGTTGGCTGTGCAGTCTCATGGCTCCGTGGTTTCTTTGGATCCCCGGACTTTCCAGTCCAGGTGGCCAGATTCGGTCTCTGCCTTCAGTGTAGTAGAGAGGATGTTCTCCGGGCCGAAAGTGGAGTGGTCAGCATCATCCAGTAATCCTCCCTGGTCTTCATCTGGATCTGCTGGCATGCATCGGGAAGTTCCGGGACAGCCCACACCTCCAGGTTTCACGACCACTCTGCATCCAGTGCCTCCAGCCTCTTATAGGTTCATAGGAAAGTACTAAGCTAGCTCCCCTTGTAGGCCATTTTAAGGCTAGGCAATTTCCCTTTTTGCTTTTGAATTAACCTATCCTATTTGGTTAGAGATGAGCCGTACTCATACCATGATTGATTAATTATATATTACCCCTAATGAAAAAACTTGGATCATACCATAGATAATTTTAGGGGACCCAGTCATGGGATAAAGCATTTAGGTTTAGGAGCTGCCTGTGTCCATTAGCTGCCTGTGTCCATTAGTAGTACAGGGGGCAGTCCTGGGATACATTTTCTGTTTTCCATCTATATATCCAAGTTGTGCTTGAATATGGACATGGATGAACTTTGTTTTATGTGGAAGGGGAGCCTGTTCTAGGGCAGCAGTATACTCTGTGACATACTTCTGTCCTTCCAAACTGTTCTTCTTCTTGGTGCCTCTTCCACCTCTCACCTGGATTCTCTGGTTTGGGAGAGTCATGGTATGAGTTTGTGCAAGAGAAAGAACCTAGATTTCTCTGAGGAATCTCTCGTAAAGGATACTGACCTCAAGGAAGGAGAGGGTTCCCTAAAGTCCGCCTCTAAGAATGCCTCCTTTGGCGGTCTTCTGGAGTTCCTTCACCAGCATAGGATTTGGACTGCTGAAGCCCACTCTGTGGAGGAGTCAGTATTTTTTAGGCCTTCAATGTGGGCCTATCCTTGTCCTGGGTGGGCCTTCCTCAAGATGCACTTATTGACCTGTTGTCCCAAAGGGCTTGGAAGAAACTGGATACAGTGAAACCTATCCTAAAAAAATTATAAGATCTTTGATCCCCCTAAGGACCGATGGCACTGGACTAAGGGTCCTTCTGTTGATGTCATCATGGTGGTGAAAGCCACCAAAAAAGACATTTTAGGCAAAAGCTCTTCCCAAACAAAGAATCCAGGGCTTTGGACCACATAGAGAAGCACACCTATGCATCTGCAACTTTTGAGGTGAGAGTGTTAAATTACTTGGCTTATTTGACAAGATTTTAGCGTGATATCGTATCTGAAATGTCAAAGGTAGTGAAGACCCAGCTGGCAGCATTGGCTCAAAAGACTCTGGAGACACAGTTGTCAACTTTGCAATATATTTCTATGTCTAATCACCCACTTCTCAATGCAGAGGATGGCATATCTCAAGTGTCCACTGCCAGCATTGCTATGCGCCGGTACACTTGGATGAGATTTTGTAACTGTGCAGACTACTTCAAGGCATCTTTTGTCGATGCCCTTTTTAACAGCTCCTCTCTTTCTGGCCTAAAGGTCAAGGACATGTTAACCAGGAGCGAACGAGATGATATTATTGTCTTGTTTTCAGAAAGTGCAGCAGTCTTTTCTGGATGCCCCTGCTGAGGGTACCCCTCACTGCAGGCTGGGCAACCAGAATGGACATTGCTTGCATGGCAGAGGTGGCCTACAGAGCCAGGGCTTCTGTGAAGCTTTTTCTGAGAGGTCCTTTCAGCGTACCTAAAGTGCTGCCAGACTGTCCTGCTCTGAAGGCAGTCAACAGTTACTTGACTTTCCACCCAAAAGCTTGGCAGGCCATCATCTCGGATGCTTGGGTGTTGAGTTATGTCTAAAGGCTATACGATTGCATTTTTTATGTCCACTGAAAGAAAATGCCAAGCCCCCCACCCAGACATTCCACCCCATCAGAGAAGAGATACAGCTATTGAGATTGAGAAGCTGCTAAGTCATTCATGACTCTCCACCAGGCTAACAAGGGTCCAGGGTCTGTTCTTTTTGATGGCAAAGAAAACAAGGACCTCCAACCAATTTGGGATTTAAGCAAACTTAAACATTATGTGAAGCAGACCAAGTTCCAGATGGTAACAGTGCAGTCCATTCTGTCTGTATTGAGGAAGGACAACTAGATGTGCTTAATTAATCTCAAGGACACTTACCATCATATAAAGATTGTGAGGTTGTCCAGGAGACGTGCTCAGGGAGCTTCCCTTTGGTGTCGCCACTGACACCCCCTCGCCACATGTTTACCAAGTGTATGGCAATTGTGAATCGTCAGCAGGGTTTCCTTTCTTTCATACCTGGATGACTGCCTCCTCACCACTTCCACAATGGCATTTAGTCAAGGCTCATGATTTCTTACCATATTTCTCCGTAAATAAGACCTAACCAGAGAATAAGGCCTAGCTTAGTTTTCCAGGGTGGTCATGATATAAGCCCTACCCCAAAAATAAGCCACAGTTAAGATCGTCAACAACACATGACGGACATGTTGAATTATAAAATAATATTATTGACACCTGTTGACTGAGGTTATCGTACACTGCTTGCCATTTTCGGACCATTCGGACACCCAACTTCTTCTCTTTGCAGAAAGTCGTAAGATTCTTTCCCTGGGAGTCCTCCACGATTCTTACTGTAACCCTAATCCTCACTCACACTTAACGGTTGAGATCCTTGGCCCATAAACACTGGCAAGTGTACTTTGATTGGTCAAAGTACAGACAACACACATAAAACGTGTGCACTTGATAATGAACGGCTGTGGTGTCTTCTTAACCGTCGCCATTTTGTGTTGCCACTCCTGTCTCGTAAGTCTTCAGTTAACCTACCCCCCAAGACAAGATGAGTGCAAAAAGAAAGAGCTATTCCGTCGAGTACAAGAAAGGAATCGTGGAGGAAAGAATCTGATGGCTTTCTGCAAAGAGAAGAAGTTGGATCTCCGAATGGCCCGATAATAGCCTGCAGCGAACGATAACCTCAGTCACCAGCCCGACAAGGGAAATGCTAAGGAGTGCAAATGTGGATCAGATTGGCAACCATTATTTCCTGAGCTGGAAGATGTCATGTGTGAATTGATTGCTAACAGGAGAGCAAAGGCTTTGGTTGTGCGCAGGGCTGAGATTCAAGCATTTGCCCTTGCAACGGCACCACAGTTAGAAATATCCCCAGAAGAATTCAAAGCATCACAACATTGGCTGGAAGGCTTCCTTCAGCGATATGAACTGTCTCTAAGAAGATCAACAACACTGTTCAAGCTAGAAGATACTAAAGTTATTAAACGTGCACTTGCATTCAAGTCCTTTGTTGATGGCATTGACTTTTCTAAATACCAACTCTCCAGCATGATTGCTATGGATAAAACTGCAGTGTTTATGGGCCATGGATCTCAACCAACAATTGATCAGAAGGGTGCCTCATCAATCTACATTCCCTCCACTGGTTACGAAAGTGCACGTGTTACCTGTATTTTGGCAGTTCGTCTAGATGGAAAGAAAACCCCACCTCTAATCATTAGTAAGGGCAAGAAAGATAAGATTGAACGTGTTTCGGGCATTTACATTCTTGAAACCGAAAAAGCCTGGTGCACACAAGCAGTTATAAGGAAGTGGGTCGATGTAATGCTGCCACTTGTTTTGCGAGGTGGCAAAAGAGGTCTTCTAGTCTGGGATTCAGCCAGCACTCACTGCGCTAAAGACATGAAGAAATTCCTTGCACGGCGAAGAATAGATCAAATAATGATTCCCGCAGGAATGACTGCCTATCTCCAGACTCTTTATATTGCAATAAACAAGCCATTCAAGGACCATTTGCACATGGAACTCAATGACTACATTGAAAATAGAATGGAGAGAAATCAGCCTGGAAACTTTGTGAAGCCTAGCCTACAAGAGGTCGTGACTTGGGTGAAAAATTCATGGGATAAAATCACTGACAGCTGTATTGCCAATGCTCTACGAGCAGGCTACTTGGACAAGCAGTGCTCATTTAAGGAGAGCTGTATTGCTAGGCATGACAGATTGGGGCCAATGGTTCTACAGGAAATGGAGTCGCAAGAAATTCAGGCTGGAATTTGGGGGTTGGAGACTTATGACAATGTTCCAGAAGAAGATGACATGACTGTATTTGAATAACTTTTCCGTTATCGGGGCAACAGAATGGATTGCTTCTGCTTTCAGCTGCCAGCAAGCTCTTGTCAGTTTTTTTTACTTTATTGTATTAAGGTAACATTTTATTATCAAGGGGTAATTACAAAGTAAGGCCACTAGTTCCCAGACTTCATTTTTATGACTTTCTGTCATTCTTCTCTTATGGTTTGGGTAAGGAATAAAGAAAGCATCACCACTCAAAAAGTGGCAGTTATTCACCTGTTTTATTTCCCCTCCTCCAATACACATGTATTGAGATTTTTCTGCACTGTCTGTTAAGCATGACATATTGCACTGTGAAAGCCAAGGTGTAGATATTCTGAAGTTGAAATGTTTGTTGCACTGTTTATGTAGAATTCTCGCACAACTGTTAACGCGTTACCTAAAACTGTTGCCCGATAACAGAAAAGTACCATATAAATGTCAATTTGTGTATATGAATAAATGTCGATTTTTGTACATGAATAAATTAATAAATGTAGATTGTTGTATGTGGGGGTAAATAAGGCATTCACTGATAATAAGCTCGAATGCGTTTTTCGGCAGGGGAAAAAGTATGAGACCTGGTCTTATTTTCGGGGAAATACGGTACTACTTAGTACTGTTTTAAGGATGTTTTGTGGCTGTGTTCTCAAAACCTCACAGATGTTAAAAATTTAATTTTAAATTCTTCTTTGGGTGGAAATTGTCTTTGGCCCCTGTGCTGCAGACAAGGGGTAAGCTGATAGAGGGCATCTATAAGATTTTTCATCCCTCCATTTCCAAATTTTCCAAGGGATTCTCTAACTCCTCATCCAGTTTTGATAAAAAGCAAAATAAACAGTCTCAACAAAATGCGGGTAAACAGACTTTTAAAAAGAAATGGCAAGGGGGTTCCAAAAAGAATTCTGGAAGCTCCCAAAACCAAGGATAGTCCAGTAAATCAGAATGATTGTTTAAGATACTTTGTTCCACCCTCCCACTCTGGCAGACCTCCTTTTTTTTCTTCAGGAAAGTCAGAATATCCACTTTTTTCGTTGGCAACAGAGTTTCAGAGAAATGGGTTCTGAAGTTCATTCATCAAGATTACAAATAGCAGTGGGAGAAAATTCCACCCTTTCAAGAGGTAATTCCTCATCCACCAGCCCCCATTGTTTCTTCATGCAGTCATCACTTGCTGTCCCAGAGAGGGATAGAACCAGTTCCCTCTTCCCAAGTGGGAAAGGGGTTTTATTTAAAGGTGTTTTTAATGCCAAAGAAAGAAAATACTTGGAAACCAGTTCTGGCTCTTCCTTTTTAAACATGTTTGTGATAGTACCCAAATTCAAAATGATGTCAATTCACAACCTGCTACCTCTTTCTCATTCAATTTTCCTAGTAACACTAGATCTGAAAGATGCTTATCATATTCCTTTTCATCCAGACTTCAGGTGCTTACTGAGGTTTTGTGTGTCTGGATCACATTATCAGTTCTCTGCCTTTCCCTTTGGACTGTGCACTGAACCAAGAGTGTTCACAAAATGTCTAGCTCCAATTATAGCGTATGTCAGGCTAAAGGGTATCCAGATTTTTCCATATTTAGGCAACTACTTTATCTTTGCAGAATCTTTTTGAAAGTGTTAGGAATCTCTATCTCTTGGGTGAGAGATCTGTTACACAAGCTGAGTATCCAAGAGAACATTTAAAATTCTTTCTTGACTCCACACATGATTGTGCTTTTGGAAAGTCAACTGGGCACCACAGTTCAAATAAACTTTCTTCCACAAAATAAATAAATAAATATCTATTTCTAGGGTTTTCCACTTGGACTTCGATCACTCCAAGGAAATTCTTTACGATTTTAGGTCTCATGATTTCTGTTATTCTCATGACGCCCCTGGAAAGTCTCCACATGAGGAAGATACAGTGTTATCTGATGTGTCTTTGGTCCCAGCACCAACACCCCTTGTCTTTTCAAATCCCAGTGCTGGGTTTGTCAGAAGAGAAATCACTTGGTGTAGAAAGCAGATATCCCAAATCCAGGTTTTCTATTCTCCCTGTCCCAAAGCAGTCAGTCATCACAGACTCTGCAGTTTAGGATAAAAGTGCAAAGTGTGTGGGTCACCAAGGACAGACACAAACAGACAAATATAAAAGAGATGCTTGCCCTGATCAAGGGATTCAACTTTCTGAATTAAACTACAGTCATGTGGTGCATCACAAAAGAAGGGGGAACCAGGTCATACCCTCTCTGCAGACTAGCCATGTTAGCGTGGGATATAGCTTCACAGCAAAATCTCATTTTGCATTGTGTCAGAGTGAAACTGTGTGGCAGATAAGCTGAGCAGGACGCTGGCAGACCTTCATAAATGGAAACTAGACTAGAGGGTCTTCCAAGACTTGATCTGTCTGTAGGGAGCTCCTCAACTAGAACTCTATTCCTCTTCTCTGGACCATACACTGGGAATATTCTGTTCCAGAACTTCATGCAAGAAGGCCTGGAAGACGGATGGCATTTCTTTCCTTTCTTTGGATGTTCCTGCATGCTTTCCACGCTTTCCACTAATACCCATGGTACTTCTGAAGGTTTAGAAAAAATCCCCTAAGATCATTGTGGTTACTTGATTCTTGCCAAAGCAACCATGTTCTTCCTTCTTTTGAAAATGGCCAGTGGCAGTTACCACACAGTCTGGATCTACCTTCACACTATACTATTGATTTTTTATATGCAAAGTGTATATGTATATATTTATATATTTTTTTTGATTGCCAAATGGACTAAGGTTGATATATTTCCAGCCATGTGGTATATTGTCTTTGATAAAATCACAGACTTAATAATCTGCTTAATAATCTTGTTAAATAAGAGGTACCACATCATTATAAATTTTATTTAAAGTACATAAGGGTTATATTATTATGACAGCTATTAAGTAGGGCAGGACCAGCTCGAATGTCACACTGATGGGGGAAGGGATGTGAATTTAACATGTGTACCAATAACACTTTGTTTTACAGCACAATAACCCACTCCCTTGCCTGATAAAAAGTGTATATATATATATATATATATATATATATATATATATTTAGAAAGCTTGTGAGGAAACTATTACTCTATTTTTGTTTTACTTGGATTGCTTATCTGTGTTCTTAATAAAGGATTTTTGAATGGAAACAGACTGCCTGCCTTGCTTGGATTACTTTTGAATACTTAGTAATTCTGTACAATATTTCAAATTATATGTTTTTTATTATTTTATTGACTTAAGACGAGTTTAAGTTTGCTACTTCTACTACTGTTGTCTGATCTGATTAATATACAGTGATTAACTAGAGATATATGGACTGAAAATCTTCCACACACACAAGTTTCTTGCACTGTTTTGTTTTTGGATCCACTATACTAGTTTAGTGGGTTGTGTGAGACTTTGGGGATACCACGGAGATTACTTTTTTTTGTTTTGTTTTGTTTTTTTTTTGTTTAGTTTTAAACCAACCCATCCATCTCCATGTTTTCTTTCCTGAACCAAAAGAAAATGAGGGAGAAAGGATACTCCATACCATGGATTTCCACAGACAACTTGAGTACTATCTTGACAGAACTAAATCTCTTTCAGATCTTTGGATCAATTGTTCATTTGTTGTGAAGGTAAGGAGAAGGAGCAACCTGTGTCAAAACAGACTACTTCCAAATAGTTATCTAAGTCTATTACTTTTTTTATACTCACCACAACAAACGTATTCCAGGCAGGGTTAAGGTCTACTCTACCAGGGCTTTGACTTCATCTAAGGATTTTTGAAAAAAGTTGGATTCGAAAAGTATTCTAGAAGCTGCAACTTGATCCTCTGTGCATACTTTTACAAAGTACTATAAGCTTGATTCCTTCTCTAAGTGTAGATCAGGTTTGCAAGGACAATTCTCCAGGGCCTCCTGGACTCTTCTTCTTCAACTTTCCAAATGTAGTAAGCCAGGGTAGTGTAACCATGTAGGTAAGGCTACTGCAGCAGTGCTCAATATGATGAGTATAATACATTTGTGTAAGTAAACTTACCATAACAGTAAATGTTTGAATGATCTCTGCAGCAGTAGCCACTCACTTCCTCCATCCCCCTTGTTTTTTTGGCGTGTTATTTATGGCAGGGTGTGGTCAGTTATTTTTTCTCCCTAGCATTGTCCTTTCAGAGCTCAGCCTCCCTCCCTCTTCCTCTCTCTGATGGCAGGATAGCTCTGAAGGACTTGGCACCTAAAGTTGTCTTTTAGTCAACTCAGCCTGAGCTGCATGACAGTTTGGCTGCTTGGAATTTGTCCTGAAGCTTTGGAAGATGGTCAGCTTTTATGTCCTTGGCAGGATGTAACCCATATAGCTAAGGCTACTTCAACAGTGATCATTCAAACATCTACTGTTATGCTAAAATTACTTTTGCAACTTCTACAGGAAAAAAATAGATCTATAACCTAGATCTGAGTGAAAAAAACCTAGAAATAGACTTTGGTCACTGTGAGGGAACACTTTAAGATTTTTCAGTCTCATGGCATCTGTGATTCTCATGATACTACTAGCATGACTCCACATGAGAAGGATACAATGCTGTCTGAAGTCTCTCTGGTCCCCCACCAACACCCATTATCTTTTCAAATCTTGTTTCTGAGGTTTGTTAGAAGAGAAATCACTTGATGGAGATGTCAAACCTCCCCGAATCCATGTCTCCCTTTCTCTTCTGCTTCAAAGCAGCCAGTCACCACAGACTCCTTGGACTATGCTTGGGGATCTGTTCCAGGACTGCAAGGTGTTTGGGACACCAAGGACAGACCCATGCACATAAATATAAAGGAGGTGATTGCTCTGATCAAGGCACTTGACTGTCTGAACCATGTCTTTTCCCTTGGACCACTTCAGGCTGTTACATACAATACCACAGTCATGTCATACATTAGCGAGAATCTCCTGTATGTACTAAGGTAGGATAATTTACCCACATAGCTAAAGCTACTGCAGCAGTGATCAACATGATTAATGTAGTGCAGTTGTGTAAGTAAAATATCAGTGGATGTTTGCATGATTACCACTGAGGTAGCCACTCTCTCCCTCCATCCCCCTTTTTGTTTTTGAGTTTGTCAGGGTATGTATACATGTTTTTACTCCTAGTTATGCCCTGTCAGGGCTCAGCCTTCCTCTCTCATTTGGCATGAAAGCTCTGAAAGGCTTAACGCTCAAACCTGTGATTTTAAGCAGCTCAGCTTGAGCTTCCTGAGTTCATGAAACATGTATTGAAGCTTTGGAAGCTGGATGGCTGGTATATCCTTGGCGGTATATAACCTATATAGCTAATGCTACTGCAGCAGTGATCATTCGAACATCAACTGTTACAGTAAGTTTACTTATACAACTGTACTTTTTTTAATCAAAACTGTTTGCAAATTATGTAACTGCTGTCAAGGATGTCTGAATAGTAGAACTGCTATAAATATACTACAGTGCAAATGATGTCCATGATGACTCTATAGGATCATAAAAAGTTACTAGGCTAATGGCCGTAGGGCCACTGCAAGCCTAGCCAAGTTCTACCCTTATTTCCACGATCAGCACCTATTGTCCCTCTCCAAAAATGACATGGGTGGAACCTCTGGGGTGAATTTACGGTTACCCATCCCATCATCCAGATTGCGTTTGAAGAGGGGCAATAAGGTGCTCTTTTTGACATGAAGTGTGTCGGTTCCAAAGGTTTGGTAAACTCTTGGAGACAATTCTGTCCCTTTAGCAGGTTCTGTTAATGCCACATACCAGGTTAAGGTCTGTAGAGGAGTAATCCATGTACCATTTGACTTTCCAGTAAAGCAGGGTCAGAGATTGCATTGTATGCAAGGCAGAGATTGCCTCTTGAGTAGTCTGTATGAAACAGAATAAAGTGACTGATTTCAGATGATCCACATAGGACAGATGCTGAAGACCTTGAATTTTCCTTGTGAGCAACTTTTTGGTTTCTCCAGTTGCTGCAGGTGCTTGGAAAGGTACATACCAAAATTGGCCTGATGAGAGAAGAGTACAGGGAGGTTATAACTTTTTTTTTTTTCTGGAGGCAATGCCCTTACTTAGATGAGCAATATAGAATGCCCCTCTTACCATGTGGAGACATGGTGGTCAAATGTAAGGCTGCTTTCAACCTGTGTGCCCAGGTCTTTCCCCACTGAGTATGTACTTAAGGTGTTGCTATTGATGTGGTAGTTAGCAGGAACATCGCCCTCACCGAAAGGGATGATAATACATTTTTTGCATTGAGTTTAAGGTTATGACTTTGGCACCAATCGTTTGTTCATGTAAGACTCTCTTGTAGGATGTTGACATCATTTAGAGATTTTATGACTGCTCCTAGTTTGCAATTATCAGCAAACTTTGCCAGCCACAGACCTTTAGTTTTTGCTTGGACTTCGGAGAAATAGATTCCAAATAGCAGAGGTCCCAGGACTGATCCCTGTGGAACACCACTAGTTACAGATCTGCTGTTGGAGGTGGATTTCCATATTTGACTGTGTGTGTTCTATCAGTGAGCCAGTTAGCAACCCATCTATTGATATAAGGGCTGATACCTGTTTTTTTTTTAATTTCTCCAAGTCTTTTGTGTTTCTCTTACTGTGATGGGAAAGGACCTCATTCCTAAGTCAAAGTACGATTAAAGTTCATGAAATTAGTATTGTTTCAGTCTTTAATATCAGCCAAAAGTGCTCTTTGCAACACCCGTAATGTGCCCAGTAATTACTCCTTCTGCAGTGTGTATGGAGTTACATGTATTGGTAACATATCTAAATATGATTATATATTTTATTTATTTATTTATTTTTTTATAAAACCCGTTGCTGCTACTACTATTAGAACTGTCTGGGTATTTTTCTTCCACATTGCTCTCGTTTCTGTTTGCAAATCCTGATATTTTATGACTTTGTATCTGTCTGTACGCAAGACAACCTTGTCACTGGGTGTAGCGATTTCGGTGATCAATGCTGCTTATGTCTTTTCATGGACCACTGTATCTGGTTTTCTTGCATCTGTCTTTTGAACTGTTGATAATGGGTGATCCCATGTAATGTAGACTTCATCAATTTCTAAGATGCTCTGTGGCTCATGTTTCCAGTGTTTTTCAGCTACTTCAGCACTATAATGTTTACACAATCCCCAGTACAATAGTCTTGCCAAATTATTATGCTTTTCAGTATACAGTCGTCCTGCCAATAAATGTGTCACAACCAGTAACGAGGTGTGCGACTGTTTCCAGCTCTGTTTAACAAAACTTACATTTGTCTGTTTCTCCCACATGTTCAGTGGACTTTATAAACCAACGTGTGCGTAGCCCATTATCTTGGGACGCCAATATTAACCTTTAATCTTTTGGTTTGAATTCCCCTCTCCTTAACCATTCTTGCATTCGATCTTGATCAACGTGAGGTTCTTCCAGAATTTTTCTATACTTTCAACTATATTTATGCATTTTCCACATTTAATGCCTTCTCATCTGATCATTCACCGTATATTCTTTTTTTTTTTTGTTTTTGGCACCTTCAGTTGCTGCCTGATTTTTTATCTACTTCTGGTTTGATTTCCATTCCTGCTTGACGTCAATATACTTCTGCTAGACTAAGCAGGGAAGTCATCTTAGATTTATTCTCCTCATTTTTCAAAACTTTCACTACATTTGGGTCCTGTGAGGTCAGCAGAAAAGTGTGCAGTTGGATGACTTAAAATCTATACAGGTAATCCATTTCAAGGAGGAGGCCCATACCTCCTTCTGAACGGGGAATATGTAATATTGGTATGCACTGATTTTTATAAATCATTTGGTGAGCATGAAATATCCTTCTTGTTTTCCTAGATAATCTATCCATCATCTTTTGGGGCCAGTCAGTCACTCCAAAGCTTTAAGTTAGGACAGGAAGAGCAAATTGGCTTATTGCTTGAATTTTGTTCCTAGATGTCAGTGCTGTTTTCAGGATTAATTTAAGTCTTCTAAAATATTCCTTACTAAGTTTTATTCACATTTGTTCATGTTTTTTGTTGACCCTTCATCAGTTCCCAAATATTTATACACTTCCTCTTGCTCAAGTTCTTTTATGTCACATTCTTGTTCCAAACTGATGTTTTCTTGGTGCTGCAGTTTTCCTGCTTTAAAGTTTGCTTTTACACATTTATCAAGACCAAATGGCACTCTTACATCATCTGAAAAAGTTTTGACTACTTGCAGTAATGCTTTCCGTTCCTCGTCTGATGAGCTGTACAGTTTTAAATCGTTGACAAAGAGAAGATGAGAAGTCTTTACACTTTTTCTATGAACCAAATTATAGCCGTGGCTAATCTGTTAAATAGACAGTTTAATGGGTTAAGGGCAAGACAGAACAGCAGAGGTGACAAGGAGTTACCCTGGAATATCACCATTTGGAGTTTTATCCCTGGTGTAATAATTTGTCCTTTATCATGGCTTAACTGCAAAGTGGTCTGCCACTGTTTCACGGTCACTGTAATGTAGTTGATCAGTGCAGACTGTATCTTATACATTTTTTAAGCACTCTTTTATCCATGAATATGGGATGCTATCAAATGCTTTTTTGTAGTCAATCCATGCCATACTTAGATTCTTCCCCTTTTTGTATTTCTCCATTATGACTATTTAGCAACAGAAGATTCTTTGTTCCATATGCCTTTTTTTGTTACCCTTTTGTTCTATTGCCATGATTGAGTATTCTTCTAAATGACTATAAACATTGTTGGCATCAGTTCCGGTGTGTAGTTTATATGTAGTTGGAAGGCAAGTTATTGGTCTATAATTTTTAGGGTAGCTTGCAGGCTCATTCTTAAGTAGGACCATTGTTTTCCTCGTGTTAGCCAGGTTGGTGTCTTTTCAGGGTGCGCTTATAAATAGACCTTAAGTAAGGCTAAATCTTCGTGGAAAGATGTTAATAGTTTTAACCAGGAGTTAGGTACTGCATCTGGGCCTAGTGTTTTCCAGTTAGAGGCGTTTCTTAACTTTGTTTCAGTCTCTGGTTGTTACTTCATCCCATTTCATATCCTGTACCTCTGAACTACTTATACTTTCTTTTACTTTTTCTGTCCATTTAGCATCTTTATGTTCTACAGGATTTTCATAAGTACTTCTCCAAAATGTATCTATTTCTTCTTTTTTGGGGTGGTCTTTCACTTCCTTTTACCTTGTTTCCCAATTCTCTATAAAACTTTTTGAGGTCATCAATAAATTGCTTATTTTGTACTTTTGTTTTATATTTATCTGTGTGTCTTCTAAGTTTTTATGCCTGTGCTGATATTTTTAGTTTATTATTTGCTATCGTGCATGATAGCTCCTGATCCGTTATAATATTGCGCATTGCTTTTACACGTCTATCTTTCTGAGTATTTTTGTTGATCTATTCCCTCTTCTATACTTCTCTAACAATGATGCTTCTTGTCATAACTGCTTTATAGTTTTCTCTATTCAATACTTCCATGATGGTATTCGATTTCCCTTTCCTTTCCCTTTCTACTTTGTGTTCTTGTAGTAGAATTTTATCTGTTATTAATTTAGCTGCACAGTAATGTATCCTGTTTGCTTCTGTTATATCGCATGGATCTTTATGGACAGTTCTAATTACAGTGTTCATTTGTTTTGTCAAACTTCTGACTTTTTGGATTTTATTGACCTTCTTCAGTCTGTTTCTTTCATTGATCTTAATATGTCTACTTGTCTGTCATACATCAAGCAACTCTAAGCTGATTTTTTTGTTCTGCATTTTCTGCGGGCATTCTGCAGAAAGTTCTATAGCATCTTCCTGTGGCACATTCTCTTCAATTTCATCCTGTCTCATCCATTGTTCTGTCATATGGAGACTCACTGGCCTCTGACTCCTCAACATTGACTGCTCCAGAGTTGGCACAGTTTCCTGTTCCTTCCCTTGCTCTCCAGCTTCAAGTGTATGTTTATACTGGTTTCCTGTGGAAGGCTGCAAACTGTTTTCATATGGCAACTGACCGGTTGCTTCCCATTCCACTGCTTTCTCCTTAATTTGGATGTTTATTGTGCTATCCTGCTGTGATGCTTTCTGAGTTAGATTTTCTACACTGAATCCTTCAATTTGCAGGTACTCCATGACCTCAGTTTGTGTTTCTTCAGCTTCGCCATTACTAATCATCTTTTCTACTTTTCCTCTTTGTCTTCTTATTTTTTTGTATTGTAAAGTTTTCCATGTCTGGATTCCTTTGCTTGTATTTCTCTTCAAATATCTTTGGTGCTGTTCTTTTTGTATTGATTAGTTTTGCTTTGTCTTTTGTATAAATATTAATCCTTATTAAATCTCTCTTTCTTTCCCATGTCCATATTTTTTCTTCATATGTCTCTTGATCATCCTGTTTCTCCTTATTTTGGGGACTTGTTCCATCATGCTGTGATGTAACTTGTTAGACCTTCTACACCAAATCCTTCACTTCGCAGGCATTCCATAACTTCAGCTTCTATTTTTTTTAACTTCCAGTGTACTAATCTTCTTTTCTACATCCCCTCTTTGTGATATAGTTTTCTTTATTGTGAAATGTTCCATATCTGGATGCCTTTACCTATATTTCTCTTTGAATATCTTTAGGGCTGCCTTTTTTGTATTGATTAATTTGGCTTTCAACTTTGCATAAATATTACACCATATCAAATCACTCTTTCTTTCCCATGTCCATATTTATTTTTTATACTTTTCAAAAATCTCTAGGTTTTATTGTTTATATTTTCGTATTTCATCAGATGCTTCCTTTTTCCAAACAGATCAACGTTTATTGGGCCATATAATGCTTTTCACAAATCTGTTGTATTAATGAACACAAATTTTTATTTGAGGCTTCTGACAGTTTTTCTTGTTGAAGTATTTTTCTTTCCTTTAATCTCTCTTAATCTTTTTGTATATCTTGTATCTGGAAATTCTGGTATTTTTGCATAATAGTAACAATACATAATTTCTTTCTTATCCCCAGTAGTCCACTCTATCGTCTTTATGGCTCTTTTTGGCCTATCAGTTTGTGTGATTTTTGTAGTCTGCTACTTCCTTCTACAATAGGGAGGCCATCCTCCCACTGGGCCTAGTCTAGTCCCTTTGTAGCATCTAAATCTCTTCATGCAAAATACAAATTCAGAAGAGAAAACTCAGAAAGCATCAGCAACTGATTTCAGACAGATATAGTTGTGATAGGAAAGCAACTATCGGACAGCAGCGAGGAAGAGGAAAATGGGCATTTAGCTGCGTTTTCTTCAAAGGTACCGTATTTTTCCTTTCTAATAATAATGCACCCTTCCTCTTGTAAGTTTCCCAAAGTAATACTGGCTTTTTATTGCAATTATGGAGTACAACATAACCGTGTTTAGAACCTTTATTAAACAAACTCAAGAAACCAGTACTTTAGGTCAAAATATACCGTTTTCCCAAAGGGTACTGAACTAGAAACAAACAGCTACTGTTAGAAACTATTTGCTGAGAGACTCACTCTTTCGATGTATGGACTGAAGTAACTAGGAAGGAGTCATGGGTCTCACGGGCCAAATCTCCAACAGCCCATTTCCCGTGCAAAGCAGTAAGTATCTCGCACAGAACCAAGTCACCGACCGACACACTGAACTGTCAGTGTCAACAGTTTGAGTTATCCCAGTTAGCATGGCTGCATTCCTATTGGTTGAGGCTTGCGACAGGCTGCTAGCCCTGACCGAGCTGACGTCATCGCGCACATGATGGCGTCAGCACAAACCGCGGGAAAAATAAAAAACAAAAGAAAAAAATTGTACACATGAAGGGTATTAGTTTGCAGCGCCCCTGTGACTGCGCACAGTTTGGGAACCCCTGCTGTAGGAAATTGGTCATACTGTTGAAATAATCGACCAATGTTGTCACCACCTGGCTATCACCCTTTATGATTATAAATATATCATCCAGGTATCTTGTGAAAAAATATAAGGAATCCGCTATGCCTACCTTATTAAATATAAATTATTGCTCCCAGTATGCCATTACTATATTGGCAAAGTTGGATCCGCATGGAGACCCCATTGCCACTCCTATCTTTTGTAAGTAGTATTTCTGTTTGAAAAAATGAAATTATTACTGAGGATAATATCAAGTAACTCCTCCACTAGATGTATTTCAGTTGTTGGAGCACCCTTTTTATACATCATGATGGATATCCACTCTATGCTTAAGGCATGAGGTATAGATGTATAGAGATCTTTGACGTCAACTGTCAGGAAATTATAGTCGTCGTTAAACTCTAATGAATTTATTTTCTCCAAGAAGGACCATGAATCCTTACATATTTGAGTTTCAGTAATTACATATTTTTCAAGACATTATCTACTACTTTGGAGCATGCGTACGTTATGGAATTTCTTCCATCTACTGTTGGTCTAAGTGGGAGGGGAGGTCATTCAAATCTTTATGGATTTTTGGAACTTCAAAGATTACCGGTGTTAAAGGTGCTAGAATGTTCATGTAATTATAAAGGCCTAAATCTATCAAATAAGTCATTAATGTATATTCTGATATGCTGGTTTGCTATGTTAAATTGGTTTAGTGATACTTCAAATTAAGACAGCTCCTGCAAGTACAGCAACTGCCCAGCTCCAAAAACCACATAGCAATACAAGACACAGGGAGGCCAGCAGACTGTAGCATTCAGTATGTAATCAAAACTAGCTGAAAAGCATTGTATAAAGTGAAAAAGAAGACAAAACAGACTGGTTTCGGCTGTAAAAATTACATAGCCTTCATCAGTGCAATAAAGAAATGAGACCTTTGTCTCCTTTTAAATACAACCACTAGGTGAGACTCTAATTTAATTAATTAATCAACAATCCTAGTTAAAGGTACTCATTAAGTCCTGGTGAGAAAAGACCCCCAATTTAATAATCTATTTCTTTTCTTTACTGTTAAAAATTTTATGCCACCCTGCTTTATTTGACCTATTAACAGTGATTCTGTCTATCACAGTAAAACTGAAAATTGCATTATTGTGTACCTGAGAGTGTTTATATAAGGCATTGGTAAGTTTATTGTGCCTGATATCACTGTAATGTTCATTCTGAATTTGAGTGGTCTAGACGTTTGTCCCACATAGAACACAAAACAGGTACAGATGGCCAAATAGATCACCCAGTCCATCTGGCAATTTGCAAAGAAAGAAATATCAAATACTTGACCAGCATTTTTGCTACTATACTGGCTTATTTTCATAACCTTTCTGCAGTGGGTTCAATGACCACAAGGAAAACATCCTATAAGCTGATTCCCCCATAAGAATAGTTTGGATGGAATCACCCTTACTTCTCCATCCATGTTTATGGTGACTCAAAAATTATCCCAGATTCCTAAGTCTTCTGAAAGAAAAATAACGTCTGTCATCCAAGAAATCAGAAAGTTTAGCATCTGCTAGAAGGATGTTCCAGTGTCTGCGAGCATTGTTTAGTAAAACATCAGTGTTCCTTCCATAAGTGGTGACCAAATGAATGATAGGTTCCTTATCCAGTGTTCTGTCCTTGAATCTGATGAAGTCTGACTGAACAAGACGAAAACGCTGTGATTTTAAATGCATTTATGCTTATTAAACTACCATAAAACCAGATTATATTTTGAACAGCAAGGCTGTACTGAGTTCCTTTTCTGTGGTACCTGACTTTGTCTTGGTTTAATGTTTATCTGCTGGGTGCCAGTTTAGGTTTCTTGGAGTATCTCAAAAGGTCCTTCCTATTATGGGTGGCCACCCAATTCCTGGCCTCATAAATATTTTCCATTTTCTAGCTCCTATTCCTGAATCTCGTGGTTAGATCCTCCTTATAAACCTTATAGGTAGCATCATTTGAGCATATTCACTTTATACATAAGAATTATGATTTGGGAATATTTCTACATATGTGTGGAGGATGAAAGCTGGAAGCATGGAGAAGGGAGTTGTATTAGGGGTATTTACGGTACACCTTGGATGCCAATGTATGATCACTATTCCTAGTTACTAGGACATCTAAAAAGGTGAGAATGTTATAATTGTCTGTGAATTGTATACCCCATTTATCATTTGGGTATCCAACAAACTCCATGAGATATTCAGAATCAGATCTCCATACTAGCCAGCAGTCATCTAAATATCTTCTTCAGATGTCAGTCTCATCTAAATATAGATTGTGTGTTATCATAGATGAGTTGTTCCTCAAGGTGGGCCATAAAGAGATCAGCATATATGGGAGCAAAAGAAGCTCCCATAGCCGTGCCTTGAATTTGCAAAAAACATTTATTTTTGTAATAGAATACATTCTTGGTTAGAACGTGTTAGGCAAGGCAGATTAAAAAGGTGTTAAAGCCTGGTTGGTACAATTCTGACTTGTATAACCAATAATGACCTTCAAGGATGCATCTGCAGTCATAACATATGGGTTGTCCTGCCTCAGGCAGCCCTTCAGTCGGCCGGATTCCAAAGTCTGGGTCTGGCCTCGGCTGATGTCGCACTTTCCCCGACGTCAGAGCGTCTGGGGTATAAAAGCATCAGCCGACGCCATTTTCCTCAGTCTTTCTTGCCACGTGGTGCCCGAAGCAGAAGCTGTTCGCAAGTGCCGGTCGGTCAGATCCAGAGATTTCAGCTACCGAAGACTTGAAAAGCTAAGTACCCCGTTGGGGACTCTTTCTTGCATCAGCCGATGTCAGACAAAGTAAATAATTGTTTAACTTGTGGGAAACAAATACCTCATAAGGATTTCCATTCTTACTGCCTTCCTTGCTTAGGCCCAGACCACGACGTATCAGCTTGTTTAGCCTGTGCTTCCTTCAACCGACGGACTCTTAGACGTCGGTCGGAGTTTGCAGAGGAATTTTTTGGAGCCGCTTTTGCTTATAAAATGCCGTCGGAGACTCCGACTTCGCATATGGTCAAAAAACGCAAGGAAAAGGACCGACACTCGCGGCCTGCGGTTTCGGCTGAAACCACGGCTGGGCCTACCGCAAGTGTCTCGGTTTCGGCCAAAACTGAGTCCACGGCGATTCCTACTACCGAAACCATACTTCCGACCCCCGAGGCCAGAGAGGCCCCGGCTGAGTCGGCTTCAGAACTCCCTACTGAAGCTAGTGCTCAGGAATTGTCCGACACCATACCTTTGGACATTTCTACCCCTGCACGTGGGGCAGCTAGGCCCGCAGCTTCTATGTCTATTAAGGCCTTCTCCAGGGCTAAAGCTGCCAAACTTTCAAAAGCTTTGCCTGCCAAACCTACATCCCAGAGGCCTTCCTCTAGTTCACAGATCCTCAGCCTTGCTGAGGACCTTATCTCCTTAATTAGGGGTTCACAACCTCACCCAGACAGGGCCTCTCAACCTCCTCCAGACAAAAGGCCCAGGACTGACCCCTCTGAACCTCACTCCTCAGATTACTCCGCGGATGGATCTGATTTGTCAGACCACCAGGAAGGGGCCTACTCGCCTTATGAGGATTCAGATGCAGAGGAATCTATCCCTTCGGCCTCCCCCCTGAAGAATTTTCCTTTGGAGAGACTTTACACTCCATGAGAGAGCACTTCCAATGGCAAGGTCAGGATTTATCTGATTCTAGAAAAGATTAAGGACCTTTTGCATTTGCCTCAGCATAGGCCCTTAGCTATACCTCCTGTTCTAAATGTAATTGATGATGTGTACAATGATGTCAGTACAGCCCCTGATTCTCTTCCTCCGGCCCCTGCCAAACCTGACAGATATTACAGGGTCCCGGATTCTCATTTCCATCTGTATAAAGCCCATGCTGCAGACCCAGAAACTATTTCTCAGGGCCCTAAAGGGGTTGCAGCCGCTACTGCCAAAAATCCCCTACCCTCTGAAAGAGAGTCTAGAGCTTTAGAAAGATGGGGAAAAAAGGTTTATACATCTGCTACTCTTTCTGCCAGGGCATTAAACTGTCAATTCCATATGATACAGTACCAAGAATTTTTGTTAGATCAACTGAATAAGAAACTTTCTTCTCCTGAACACTTAGACCGTAAATCCCTTCAGGATTTGGTACATAACTCACAACAGGTTAGTAATCATTTTTTAAAATGTGGCTATGATGCACTGGAGGCTTCATTTAGATCAGCTATGACTGGGGCAGTTATTCGTAGGCATGCCTGGCTGAAGGAGCAATCTTTGCCAGACCATGTCAAAGCTAAACTCCTCGATGCTCCAATGGAGAAACAAAATTTATTTGGCTCCCCTGCACAGGAGATTCTAAAAAAGGTTGAAGAAAAAGCAAAATCTGTGCAAACAGTTAAAGATTTCCTGCAAGTTCAACCACTGAGGTTCAGCAGAA
The DNA here is from genome assembly GCF_019279795.1 of Protopterus annectens. NCBI lineage: Eukaryota > Metazoa > Chordata > Ceratodontiformes > Protopteridae > Protopterus > Protopterus annectens. The sequence goes on from NC_056737.1 coordinate 573,464,353, forward strand.
ACTGGCCTACAAAGAATTGGTCCTTTCCAGACTCATCCAGAGCACAGAGAGGCAGGAACAGGCGCCCTAGAGGCAGAGGTCAATCGAAGGGCCCCTACAGAGGCCGTCAGTGGCAGCCTGCCAACCAGAGGAGTAGTGCAACAGCTACAACAACGACCACTACTACAGGACAGACCCAATGACTTGACTCTGATTCCGCCTACCAGGGATCAACTGGAAGCACCCTTGGGCGGAAAGCTGGCTTTATTCTCAAAAAACTGGCATTGCATTACAAAGGATACATGGACATTGCAAATAATAGACAAAGGATACAGGTTTCACTTCCACACTTTGCCAAAAAGAAGCGGAATGCCAAACCTTCCACCAAACCAGAAGGCAGAGGCTTTAAGACAAATCAGCAATTTACTTCAGATGAAAGCTATAGAAAGGGTACCATGTACAGAACAAGGCCAAGGATTTTACTCCAGACTATTCCTTGTACCAAGAAAAGAAAACCAATGGAGGCCTATTCTCGACCTGTCCGCACTGAACACTTATCTCATTGTGCCAAAATTCAAAATGCTGACCCTACAGCAACTTCTTCCCATGTTGGGCAAGGAGTCTTGGCTGGTGACTCTAGATCTCAAGGAGGCATACCTGCACGTCCCTATCCGACCAGATGGCAGAAGACACCTCAGATTTCTTGCAGGATCAGAGCATTATCAATTCTCAGCATTGCCCTTTGGCTTATCTACTGCGCCCAGAGTATTCACGAAATGCCTGGCATCAGTAATTGCACATTGCAGACTTCAGGGAATTCAAATTTATCCATACCTGGACGACTGCCTAATACAAGCGGACAACAAGAAAAAATTGTTAAAGGACTTGGCCTATGCCATACACCTGCTACAGACCTTGGGATACACAGTCAACATCCAAAAGTCAAGACTAGTACCATCCCAAAGGATAACCTTTTTGGGTGTGGATCTGGACACAATCACACAGATGGCTTTTCTCACAGAAGAAAAACAAAAACAACTTCCAGATTACTTCATGATTCTGACAAGACAAACTCAGCTTACTGCAAGGAAAGTCCTGCAGGCCCTGGGTTACATGGCATCCTGCATAATTTTAATTCCACATGCCAGGCTGCATATGAGGAAATTACAATGGTACCTAAGGAGTGTATGGTCTCAACACAGTCACAGTCTAGAAACCATGATACCAATCATTCCATGCCTTCAAAAGGAATTTCTGTGGTGGGCTCAGGCCTGCCAGTCCAACAGAGGGTTGCCTTTCATCAAACCAAAAACAAGGCAGACCATCACCACGGACGCCTCAGACCGAGGATGGGGAGCACACATGGAGGACAAACGTATCCAAGGCCTATGGCCTCAAGGGCAGCTAAGCATGCACATAAACCAAAAGGAAATGCTGGCAGTGAGGCATGCAATCGAGGCATTCAGACCCTTCCTCCAACAAGGACATCTGTTAATAAGGACAGACAACACCACGGTCATGTGGTACATAAACAAACAGGGAGGCACACATTCCTACCCTCTATGCCGGATGGCTATGAATCTGTGGAATCTATGCCTGAATCTCAATATCCAGCTGCAGGCCAAATTGTACCAGGAAAAGAAAATGCACTAGCAGACAGCTTAAGCAGAACTACCATGGATGCACATGAATGGATGCTGCATCCAGACATCTTCAAACTCATAACAAAGACATGGGGAATGCCGGAGATAGATCCGTTCGCCTCCCCACTCAACCACCAACTGAAGACATTCTGCTCAAGGACATACCACCCACAAGCATGGAGGGTGGACTCTCTCTCTTTCAGCTGGAATGCCCTAACAGTATATGCCTTTCCACCTCTCCCATTGATGTACAAGGTTCTACTGAAGATCAGGGAGGAACAGCCAAAAGTGATACTAATAGCTCCTGACTGGCCAAGACAACACTGGTACCCACTATTGAGAAGCATGTCTCAGGCAAATTCATGGCCTCTTCCCCTATGGCCTCTTCTTCTAACGCAGAACAATTTCAAGACCCTGCATCCCAACTTGAAAACATTGCAGCTAACTGCCTGGAAAATTCCTTGAATCCCAACCAAACTGTTTTATCTCAGAGGGTGAAGGACATTATCCTGGAGGCTCGCAGACCTTCCACAAGGAAGACATACTCAGCTAAATGGAAGAGATTTCTCATTTGGAGCACATCAAAGGGCACAGATGTCACAGTGGCAAACCTAGCACACATCCTAGAATACTTAGCAGAATTGTTCCACAATGGCCTGTCTTATTCTTCCATTAAGATTCATGCTTCAACAATTTCAGCAGAATACAATATGGATCCACCTATCTTCTCACACCCTCTTCTCAGGCAATTTTTGAGAGGGATCAAAAATGTTAAACCTCCAAGAAGACCCCCTCTACCTGCACGGGATCTCAATTTTGTGCTGGAAAACTTGATACAACCTCCTTTTGAACCAGCAGCATCAACAGACCTACAGTTTTTATCTTGGAAAACTGCATTCCTTCTGGCAATCACTTCAGCAAGAAGAGTATCTGAGTTACAAGCATTAATGGCAGTGCAGCCTTTTCTTATTTTTCACCAGGATAGAGTGTCACTAAGAACCAATCCTACTTTCATGCCAAAGGTGGTATCTAGGGTATCCTTGAACCAAGCTATTCACTTGCCTACGTTCTTCCCTAACCCACAGAACAAAGGGGAAAAACTTTTGCACACCCTGGATATACACAGACAGCTACGCTACTATTTGGACAGAACGAAAACTAGCAGAAAAACTGACCAACTTTTTGTAGCATATGCAACTGGGGTGCAAGGAAGAGCAATTTCCAAACAGACACTTTCAAAATGGATAGGAAATTGCATTCGCTTTTGTTACTCCTTTCATGGAAAGACAGTTCCTGAAAATATCAGGCCTCACTCCACAAGGGCCACAGCCACCACTACAGCTTTCCTACGAGGGGTGGCTACCAAGGACATTTTAGAAGCTGCTACTTGGAGCTCCATGCATACATTTGCCAAGCATTACAATCTACCTTTATACTCCAGATCCCGAGCAGGGTTTGCAACTGCAGTGCTGCAGGGGATCTTAACTACACCATCCTTCTCTTAGTACCTCCTCCCCCAGATTGGCTATGGTATTCTACCTATATGTTATGACTGCAGATGCATCCTTGAAGGACATAGTACAGTTTTGTACCTACCATAAATGTAGATGTCCGATAGGTATGCATCTGCAGTCAGGATTACCCACCCTCCTTCCCCTCTGTGGTATTCCTAGGGTACTTACCCCTCTTTCAGCTAGCTGGGGGAGTCTATTATGGTGTATTTGTTTGTTTATACATGTATATAATTTGCAAATGTTTGGAACTTTTCAGCATTTATCCAAATTTAGCCTTCCTAGAGGGCACCTGGCATCTGGGGCAAGAAAAACTGAGGAAAATGGCGTCGGCTGATGCTTTTATACCCCAGACGCTCTGATGTTGGGGAAAGTGCGACATCAGCCGAGGCCAGACCCAGACTTTGGAATCCGGCTGACCGAAGGGCTGCCTGAGGCAGGACAACCCATATGTTATGACTGCAGATGCATACCTATCGGACATCTACATTTATGGTAGGTACAAAACTGTACTTTCTGATGCTACCAGGCCCGCCCAATGGGGGATGTTAGTATACAATGAGGAGACATCTAGAGTACAGAGTAACCACCCTGGCTCAAGCTGTATCTCAGAGATTACCTGAAAGAATTCTGTAGTATCTTGAAAATGAGCTGGAACCCATTTTAATAGTGGGTTAAGGTATTGCATAAGAAATTGGGAAAGTGGTTCTGTAATAGAACCCCTGCCTGAGACTATGGGTCTACCGGGTGGATTCTGACGATTCTTATGGATTTTGGGGAGGAAGTAGATGTACTGATTCGAAGGGTCTGACACCGTGAGATGATATAAAGTGGTGTCTGTAATAATTCCCTCGTTCTTTTCCGATACCAAAAACTGATCAGTTTGTTTTTTGAAACCAGGAGTTGGCTCCAGTGTTATATTTGTGTAGTAGCGACCATCAGTAAGCTGTCTCTCGGCTTCAATATTATATTGGGTCCAATCCTGGACAACTACCGCTCCGCCCTTATCTGCAGGTAATATAGCCAAATCATGGTTGTTTTCCAATTCCCATATAGACTCCATTTCAATCTTTGAGAACTTATTAGATTCGGCTTGGAACTCCCTAGAATGAAAATGCAGATCTTTGAGAATACAATTCTGAAACATAAGGACATTATGATACATTGGTGGTGTAAAGTTTGATTTGTGGTTTCTAAAACCATCCTACAATTCAGGATTAGATGCTGTCTGAAAAAATAACCTTAAGTTAAGTAGTCTACAAAATGAGGTAATATTTTGTGCAAAAGTATCTTCAGAGACATAGAAGCCAGGTATAAAATTAAGACCTTTATTCAAAACTTTAACTTGGGTGGGTGACAGAGAGGTAAATGAAATGTTCAATACATTATTGTTATCTATTTCTGAACCATCATTTTCAATAGTCCTTCCATATTGTCTACCTTTAGAATGTTTCCTACCTACCCTCCTTTGCCTACACCTAAAGGGACCTATGTGTTACTTCTTTTAGATGCACGGGAATCTGGGGAGTGCTGTGCATCAGGCTAATAATATAATAATAATACAAGAAAGTATAACCTCAACCTATGGAGCTAACACAAAACCGCTCCTATTTTGAGCCATGTAAAGATGTCAGAAATTATATTCATTGCAAGAGCACAAACATTAAGATCCAAGTAAATTGACTGTCTAGGTAGTATAAGGTTGCATAATACAACACATATCTTGCATCCCAGAGCAAACTCCAAAAGTCAGTGCCCCAACAGATCGAAACAAAACCCAAAATTACAGGGCTTAAGTCTAATCTTTGTAGTCCAGCAAAAAACTGACACTATCAGTCATAGAACTTATTGCAAATAACCATTGTGATCTCAAAAAGCCAATTCACTGTGTAACTCTCCCCCACACAGTTAGGCTCACTTCATTGTTCAGTTTGGATGAAAAAAGCCGTATGCATAACACCATAGTAATACATAGAATGTGAAATCCCAATCCATGAAGCTGACACAAAAATAACTCCTGTATTAGGTCATATAGAAATATCATAAATTATATTCCCTCCAGGCGTGCAAAAATTATCCCCATCATTTAGATATAACAAAATTGTCAAGTTTCATGTCTAGTAGTTTAAAGTTGCAAAATACTACACATACCCTGCATCCCAGAGCAAATTCTAACATGCAATGCCCCAAGAAATATAAACAGACCAAAACATATAAGACTTGTGTCTTTGAAGTTCAAATAAAAGACCAAAAATGTTACTGTCAATCGTAGAACTTGTTGCAAAACTGCTACCTGATAAATCCAATCCTTTTCTAACTTAAATGGGTTCCCTTTCAGAATATGGAAATGGTCCAGAATTGATGTGAAAAAAGTTATTCTGATAGGTATCACCATAAAAATGGTAAAAAGCACACTTCTTCTATTGAAAGTAAACCAAGGCCTGTCCAAAAACCACGTGTGGCACCCAATACTCCAAGAAAATGCTTATTGAAATAACACAGTTACGTAGGCCCAATGTCACAAAATGAGTCAAAATAGATCCCACTAGTGATGGTAAGCCCACGGTATCGTTATATGTTCAAATTACAAAAGTGTTTATTCACTCACGGTACTCACGATGCATCGTAGTTCCAAGTGCTTTATGTTCGAACGCCCAGCATAACCGAACAGCCAGAACTCTATAGTTGCTCCAGTCCCTGAATTTAAGTATCCACTTTGTAGAAAAGTAATGGTAATGTTTCAAAAAGCGAACTAGATGTATCTGATGCTCAAAAAAATTCACCATTCCTCACCTAGAATGCAGAACAGGTACAGGTGGCCAAATAGATCACCCAGTCCATCTAGCAATTTGCAAAGAAAGAAATATCAAATACTGATATTACACTAAACTGTGTTCGTAGACATTGGAACATCCATCTAGCAGATGCTAAACTTTCTGATTTCTTGGATGACAGATGTTATTTTTCTTTCAGAAGACGTAGGAATCTGGGATCATTTTTGAGTCACTTTAAACATGAGTGGAGAAGTAAGGGTGATTCCATCCAAACTACTCTTATGGGGGATCAGCTTATAGGATGTTTTCCTTGTGGTCTTTGTACCCACTGCAGAAAGGTTATGAAAACAAGCCAGTTTAGTAGCAAATATACTGGTCAAGTATTTGATATTTCTTTCTTTGCAAATTGCCAGACGGACTGCGTGATCTATTTAGCCACCTGTACCTGTTCTGCGTTCCATGTGGGACAAATGTCTAGACCACTCAAATTAAGAATTTCTGAACATTATAGTGATATCAGGCACAAGAAACTTACTAATAATGCAATTTTCAGTTTTACTGTGATAGACAGAATCACTGTTAATAGGTCAAATAAAGCAGGATGGCATCAAATTTTGAACAGTAAAGAAAAGAAATGGATTATTAAATTGGGGGGTGTCTTTTCTCACCAGGACTTAATGAGTACCTTTAACTAAGATTGTTGATTAACTTAGAGCCTCACCTAGTGGTTGTATTTAAAGGAGACAAAGGTCTCATTTCTGTATTGCACTGATGAAGGCTATGTAATTTTTACAGCCGAAACCAGTCTGTTTTGTCTTCTTTTTCACTTTATACTATGCTTTTCAGCTAGTTTTGATTAAATACTGAATGCTATAGTCTGCTGGCCTCCCTGTGTCTTGCATTGTTAGTGACACTTCCTCATAAGTTTCCGTTTGTAGAATTTTCTCTACTCTATTTTCATAGTCGTTAATGTCCATGAAGACTAAACCACCGCCTTTTTCAGGCTTCATTACTCTTACTTGGGGTGTTTTTAATACATTTAGTATTTCCCATTCCTCTTTAGTCATATTCTTTTTATGGTGCCCGTATTTGCCACTAATGCTTCTAAAGTCCAATTTGCATACTTTCTCAAAAATCTCTAACATAGGATGTAAAGGGGGGTTATACATACTGGATATAGCATAGGGTCTTACATCTAAGGCATTACTATTACCCATGATTACATTTAGATTACGTTTTCTCAAAAACAGTTTTAAGTCCAGTACTGTTTTAGCCAAGTCCATGCTCTGGTCAGGGATGAAAGTCAGTCCTTTAGCAAGGAGTTCAACCAATTCTATGGCAACTTCAAAGGAAAAAATAGTTATAAATTGTGAAGTCCCCTTCCACATTCTTAACTAGACACATTTCTGTCCCTCTAGAAAGTACTGTGAGGAATTTACCTCCACCTCTTGTTGTGGGCTTTCCTGTGGTTGTTCTTCCTCTGCTGCTTGCCTCTGGTAAAATCCTGCTTGGCCCATTTTAGAAGATGAATACATACATGAGGGGCATTTAACTGAACCAGATGAGAGAATAGTAAATATTAATACTAATACCAATTTTAGAACAGGGTATGCAATTACTTATCAGACAGCTTACAAAGTGAGAAATATTATATACAATAATTGGAATTTCATCTCAGGTGAAAGGGACTTGGTTAGTAAAATAGGAAGAAGTCTAAAGATTATTTACAGGAGGGGCATAAATTTGAAAAATATTTTGGAGAAAGAAATAATGAAATTGTATAGGAATCCGGGTTACCTTTAAATGTGGCAGTTGCCCCATTGTAAATATATAGAAGAAGGGCATTATGTAGACGTCAGGGGCATGAAAATGAAAAACAATAATAGATGCAATTGTCAATCTAAAGTGGTTGTGTACCTGGCTAGATGTCAAGAATGCCCTTCATTCTATATAGGAAAAACAGAACAAAAATTCTATGAAAGGATTTACGAACACCTATATAGTATTTCCAGGAATAAGGACGAAAATGCCCTAGCAAAACATGTCAGTCTGAACCCCAGAGCACACTTTTAAATTCTGGATAATACAGCAGATGCGGCCCAACCTGAGAGGTGGTCCAGTGACAGTAATGTTGGTATTATCTGAATTGTTGTGGCAAATATGCCTGGATGCATATACACTGCCAGGTTTAAATGACGTGTTCAATTCACACCATCTTAAAATTGAAAAATTTAAAAAGGTAATATTTATGAGTAGTTGAATAGGAATTTAGATTTTCATATTCATGTTTTTACTCATGTTTAACATGTATTTGTTTTTTAAAAAAGTTTTAGTATGCTTTTGTATAAGAGAAGTCTGAGTAATATAAGTGTTCTTATGTAGAGGGTGCTTTAAATTCTTGATTGGTCTTTTGATCACATGACTAGAAAGGGAGGTTATCTTAAGCACCATTTTCTTTGGTAACTGTGTATCTGAAGACGTTCATGTATAGAATTGGTTGAAAAGCGCTTTATACAAATAAATAACATACAAAAATATATATAAATAAATAAATACAAATAAATAACATCACTGGCAAAAAAATACACAAAATCATACTCAGAGGCTCGAAATAAAAATCTGCAAAAGCATCAGAGACCTCCAAAGCAGACACCCAAACAACCTGCACTTCCTGTCACAAACCAGACAGCACATAAAACACAAAATCAGTGTGCCACACAATCACAGCCCTTAAGGCGAAATAACATACCTAACACACTAGTAATAGGTAACTCTATAGTCAGGCACACTGATGTCCCACTCACTAGGCTGAACAAGCAGAAAGTTACTGTTAGCTGCCTGTTGGGAGCCAGAATCTGCCACATAACACAAGCACTCAGGTCACTCCAGAACAAGTACAAATATGACTCTGTCATTGTGCATGTTGGTGTGAATGACCTGAGACGTAACTCCCTGAACTACATGAAAAGAGACATGGAAGAGCTCTCTGATCATGTAGCCCAGGCTGGTATGACCCTGACCCTAAGTAGCATCCTGCCCTCACCAAGAATGATACCCCAGTATAAAGAAAAAATGATCAATTTCAGCAATTGGCTAAGCTTCTGGTGTCATTCAAAGGGGATCCAGTGTCTGTCATCCTGGGACGACATGCTCGACAAGCCGCGTTGCTTCGCAAGAGACGGCTTGCACCTGTCACCCCTAGGCTTTTGAATACTGGCCGAGGCACTTGCTGCCCCCATAGTGCCTTTTTTAGGCAAGGCTTAACAGTCAAACCCACCTCCGTAAACAGCACAATTAACAAAAAACTGAGGGTTATGCTACTCAACGCCAGGAGTTTAAATCTCAAAATGCACGCGCTCAAAGCACTCCTCAGTGTGGAGAACATCGACATCTGTGCAGTAACTGAAACCTGGTTCAAGGCTCCAGAGAGCACCCCAGCACTACCGGGCTACAACTCATACCACACGTTTCGGCCACAGAACATGGACCGAAACACAAAAGGAGGGGGTGTATCCATATTCATCAAGGATACCTACACCTCCAGGTTAGTGACGCAACATGATACCTCTGAGATCATCCATGTGCAACTAACATCAGGCAAGTCTGCAGTGCAAATTGTGGCCTGCTACAGATCACCCTCCATGACCCAGGACCACCACTCCACCTTTCTGGAGACATTGGAAAACATGAAGGTCCTACCGAACACCCTGATATTGGGCATTTTCAATTACCCCACTACTCACTGGGAAAACTACTCGAGTACAAATTCCCAGGCCCAGTGCTTCCTGGAATTCATCAACTCAGACGCCCTGAATCAGCTGGTAAACCCTACCAGAGGTGGAAACATATTGGGCCTGGTCATTACCAACATGGGCGACAGGTATTCCATACCTGAGGTAAGCCCATCACTGGTTAGATCAGACCATAAACTAATCACTCTGGATGTCCACATGCCACCACCACCCCCAACTAAGGAAACCACAGTAAAAAACTTTTCTAAAGCAAACTTCACCTTACTTGGGTTGGAAGGGTGGCCTAATGGTTAAGGGTTTGCCTTACAAACACAAAGTGCAGGGTTTGAGTCTCACAAAGGATAATTGGCTAGGCTTAAAATGGCTCGCAAGGGAAGTTAGCTTAGTACTTATGAGGTGTCCTCTGTTTAAGACAGAGGTGGTAAGTTTCACAGCCCCCACGCTAAAGGATAACGCTGCCCAAGATGCAGAAACCTTTACAAATGCACTCTATGAGCACCTACAAGGATGCATGGATCGTGCCATCCCTAGCAAAACCAAGACTCACTCCTCTAAGAGAAGGAAACCAGTTTGGTGGACCCCTGCAGTAAGCAGGCTATACAATAGAAGGAGGAAACTAGTTCAGAAAAAAAGCAAATCCCAAGAAGGAAAGACATCCCTGATCAGTATCAATAAGAAACTAAGGTCCCTCATGAAATCATCCAAGGCTAACTTCGAAAGAAAAATAGCCACGTATTCAAAATATATCCACAAAGCCTTCTTTAGCTATTTTAAGAATCTAAGTGGCAACTCACAGATATGCACTGAACTAATGCAAAATAACACAAAATATACTGAACCTACTGATATTGCCAACATCCTGGCAGATAGATTCAGCGCAAACTTCACCCCCCTCTCACCTCCAAAAGGGCCCACAACAGTACTGGAAAAGTGTAGTGTCTCAAAAATCACAGACGCACTGGTGAAAACAATGTCAATGGGACTAGATGGTGTCCCAGGCTGTGTCTTGCATGAACTGCAGAACGAACTAACCCCCCACCTAAACACGCTGTTCAACCTCAGCCTCTCCACAGGCTATGTGGCCATAGAATGGTGCACAGCAACGGTTATTCCTCTCCATAAAGGAGGGGCCACAACGGACCCCGGTAATTATCGCCCCATAAGCCTGACTAGCCTGGTCTGCAAGGCTATGGAGCGCATCATCATGGAACTCATTAACAAAGACATTGGGAACCTCTAAACACTTGACCCGACCTAGTTCGGCTTTGTTAAGGTCAGATCATGCCTACTAAATCTGGTTGACTTCTTCAAGACAGTCACCAAGGCCATAGACGAGGGAATGGTGGTTCACACAGCCTACATAGACCTCGCCAAGGCTTTCGACACAATTCCCCACTCGGGTATTACAGAAAAACTCACCAGCCTGAACATAAACCCCTACGTCACGAGATGAGTTGCCAACTGGATTACAGACAGAACTCACATGGTAAGAATAGTGGGCTCCAGGTCCCACTCTAGACTTGTCACAAGTGGTGTCCCACAAGGCTCGGTCCTGGGACCCCTACTGTTCAGCATATACTTCTCAGAAGTACAGGAAAACACAGGAGGACTATAGCTAACCAAGTTTCCAATGACTGCAAACTGGGAACCATAATTGACTCTCCGGCTGACACGGACACCCTCCAAAAGGGCCTTACTGAGACGGACACCTGGTGTCAAAGTCATGGCCTCAAGCTAAATGCCAAAAAATGCATAGTCATCCCATTTGGGTAAAACAAAACAACCACGAATTACCACATAGGTGGCATCCCCCTTAATACAGAAGAGGTAATAAGAGATATGGGGTCCCAGGTAGATAATAATCTCTCCTTTGACAATCATATTGCCAAAGTAGTTAGGAAATCCTTCTATGTGGCCCATCTAATTACTAAAGGGTTCGTTTCTAGAAATAAAGAGGTTATAGTGCCCCTCTACTCGTCACTCATTAGACCCATCATAGAGTATAATGCTCCATTTGGGCTGTACCTCACAAGACACTTTCAAACAGCTGGAAAGACCACAAAAGTACCTCACCAAGAGGATTACTGGCCTCAAACATATGTCCTATGCAGCCTGACTGAAAAAAACTCCGGCTGTACTCAGTGGCATATCGCTTACTCAGAGGTAATCTCTGCCTGACTTACAAAGACATGTCCAACTCAGAATTGATGGACATGCTCCACCTAAAGAAATCCAAGTCACTGCGAGCCACGTGCTCTAGTGAGCTAAACCTCGCCACAACAATAAATAGAACATCCTGGAGGGATAGATTTCTGTCACAGAGACTCCCCATGCTTTGGAATAAAATTCCAAATTACATCAGGCAGAGCCCCTCATTAACACTCTTCAAGAGGAACCTTGACGAGTGGATGGGTAACAGAAAATACACCCCTGGGATCACTTCATTGGCTCTGCTTGACAGAGGATCAGTTAATTAATCAATGGGGCGGCGAAAGCCGACACACTCTAGCTAGGCTTATAAATGCCCTCTGGCAGATAGCTTAGTACTTACCTATGAACCTATAAATTTATTTTGATTTAAAGATACATCTGGAGTCCGGTCTACCTGCCTGCCTGGAACTTTATTTGGATTTTGTTTATCAGTCTGCTTTTTGAAGTTGTTTATCTAGAAGGTGTTCACCAAGACTTGAGAATGAATTCAGTTTCAGCAATACTACTCTCCTTTGCTTGCTAACTCATCTCTCCATTCAGACCCCTGTACCTAACTGGGTGAGTTTGTCAATGATGGCTGAGTGGGGAATAGTGTCAAAAGCCTTGGCTAAGTCTAGGTAGGCTGTATGCACAGATTTCCCCTCATCCAGGGCCTTGGTTCATAGGTTCATAGGTAGGTACTAGGCTATTGGCCCTAGGGCCTATATAAGCCTAGCCAAAAAGGTACCCTGGCTATTGCCACCCAAGAAAATTATTTTCCTATGCCCCTGTCGAGCAGAGCCACAAAGGTTATACCCGTCGTGAATTTCTTATTTCCAATCCAATCATCAAGATTTTTCTTGAAGAGTGCTAATGAGGAGCTTTGTTTGCTATAGATGGGTAGTTTGTTCCATAGTATGGGAAGTCTCTGGGACAGGAATCTATCCCTTCAGCATGTTCTGTCTATTGTGGTGACAAGGTTTTCGGGCTTCTTACCCATTTAAAGTTTGATAATAGGTTGAGATCGTTTCAGCCCCAAGACCTCTTAATCATTCGCTTTACCAGATAAAACTGCGTCCGCCAAGCACCAGCTATCCTGAGGGAAACTTCGGAGGGAACCAAGCTACTAGGTGGTTCAATTAGTCTTTCGCCCCTATACCCAGGTCGGATGACCGATTTGCACGTCAGGACTGCTACGGATCTCCACCAGAGTTTCCTCTGGCTTCGCTCTGCCCAGGTATAGTTCACCATCTTTCGGTTCGAAGAAGTCCACTGGGTTTAACAGGCATGATCTCCCTTTGACAAATCCAAACTGAGTAGAGTTAAGTGTTTGGAGACTATCTATATCTTTGTTGACAAGGTCCATGATGATTCACTCCATGGCCTTGCAGATAAGGCTAGTCAGGCTAATAAGTCTGTAGTTCCCAGGGTCAGTGGAAGCACAGCCTTTGTGCAAGGGAATAACAGTGGCCGTTTTCCATTCAGCTGGGACAAAGCTGATGCTTAGACTGTGATTGAAAACAGTACCCAGTGGTGTTGCTAATTCTTGTAGGAGCCCATGTAGGATGTTATCAGGTCCTCCAGATGCTGTGTTTTTGGCCTTAGGGTGTTTATGACCTGCTCTTTAGGGGACAGGTGGTAAGAATGCCATGGGGTACATATGGTGGGGACAGGGGAGTGAAGTTTTTTTTTTTCCAAATTGTTTTTTTTTTTTATTTTCCAAATAATATAATGTTTAGCAATACAATCATCAATAAACAAGTATTATAAACCTTTATATGCACTATGTACAATTGACCTGAACAAAGGAGGGAAAAAATTAATAAAATATATGAAATTAGTAACAAAAATGTATAATAATCAATTAATAAAGTTACACATTAATTATTTAGGGTTCATTTTTAATGTCTCAATAAGAGTTAAATTTTTTCCCAAGGATTGTTTGTCCATGTTTTAGGAGAAATTCTCGATTCCTTCACCTTGATTTCTAATGTCGCTGTTTCTTCAGGGGGGTGAAGTTTTCACAGAACTTGTCAGCCAACAGGTTAGCTATGTCCACAGGCTCAGTATATGTGGGATCATTAACTACCAGTTCGGCACAAATCTGGGCCTTTTCTTTTAGGGTATGGATGTAACTAAAGAACGCCTTATAGTTGTCTTTAGTTGAGGAAACTAATTTTGATTCATGGTTTTCTTTGGAGGACTTTACAAGTATATGCTTGTTTAAGCTGAGGAGGGAGTGTTTCCAGTTTGGGGCTCGCTCCCTCTTACTCTTTGATAGCAATTTCTTCTGATTGTAAAGCCTGTTTATGGCAGTTGTCCACCAGGCAGGTTTGCTTTTCCTTGAGGAGCTTGTTTTGGTCCCATCAGGTACAGCAGAATCAGTGAAGTGTTACAGGTGTTTGTATAAAGCATTGGTGCAGAGCTCAGCATAGTTGCCAGTTTCATCTGACGGGGAAGGTGCAGTGAAGCTGTTTGTACCATGATACCATCCCATAAAAGGTTATAATCTGCTTTGGAGAAGTTTTTAGTTTAGTTGCTGCTGGGGGGGGGGGGGGGGTCAAGTGTGATAGTTACACTGGATAATAAAAGCGTACACACCCCTGTTAAAATGCCAGTTTTTTGTGTTACAAAAAATGAGACCACAATAAATCATTTCAAAAATTCCCACCTTTAATGTGACCTGTAACCTGTACAATTCAATTGAAAAACAAACAAATCTGTTAGGAGAAAAAAATATAAAAATAAAAAACATACAATATGCTGGTTAGATAAGTGTGCACACCCTTAAACTAATACTTTGTTGTGTGTGCACACCCTTAAACTAACACTTTGTTGAAGCAACTTTTGATTTAATTCCAGCATTCAGTCTTCTTGGGTAGCAGTCTGTCAGCATAGCACATCTTGACTTGGCAATATTTGCTCACTCTTCCTTGCAAAAGCACTCCAGATCTGTCAGATTGTGAGGACATCTCTTGTGCACAGCGCTCTTCAGGTCACCCAACAGATTTTCTGTTGGATTTAGGTCTGGACTCTGGCTGGGCCATTCCAAAACTTTAATTTTCCTCTGGTGAAGCCATTCTTTTGTTGATTTGGATGTATGCTTGTGGGTCATTGTCATGTTGAAAGGTGAAATTCGTCTTCATCTTCAGCTTTCTAGCAGACGTCTGAAGGTTTTGGGCCAAACGTGACTGGTATTTGGAACTGTTCATAATTCCCTTCACCTTGACTAAAGCCTCAGTCGCAGCTAAAGAAAAGCAACCCCAAAGCATGGTAATGCCACCACCATGCTTCACTGTGGGGATGGTGTTCTTTTGGTGATTCGGAGTGTTGTTTTTATGCTAAATGTACCTTTTGGAATTGTGGCCAAAAAGTTAAACGTTGGTCTTATCAGACCATAGCACGTTTTCCCACATGCTTTTGGGAGACTTGATGTATTGTTTTGCAAATTTTAGCTGGGCTTGGATATTTTTCTGTGTAAGGAAAGGCTTCTGTCTTGCAACCCTACCCCATAGTTCTGACATATGGAGAATACAGGAGATTGTTGTCACATGTAGTACACACTTGCCAGAAATTCCTGCAGCTACTTCAGTGTTGCTGTAGGTCTTTTGGCAGCCTCTCTGACCAGTTTTCGTCTTGTCATCAGTTATGGAGGGATGTCCAGTTCTTTGCAGTGTCACTGTTGTCCCATATTTTCTCCACGTTTTGATGACTGTCTTCACTATGTTCCATAGTATATCCAATGCTGTGGAAATTTTTTTGTACCCTTCTCCTGACTGATACCTTTCAACAATGAGATCCCTTTGATGCTTTGTAAGCTGTCTGAGAACCATGGCTTTTGCTGTAGCAGGCAAATGAGTAAATGTCAGGAAAATCCTACTAGGACAGCTGAACTTTATTTGAGGTTAATCAGAGTCGCTTTAATTGATGGCAGGTGTGTACCCAAGAAGACTGAATGCTGTAATTAAATCAAAAGGTGCTTCAACAAAGTATTAGTTTAAGGGTGTGCACACTTATGCAACCAGCGTATTGTACGTTTTTTATTTTTTATATTTTTTCCCTAACAGATTTGTTTGTTTTTCAATTGAATTATACAGGTTATAGGTCACATTAAAGGTGGGAAAAGTTTTGAAATGATTTACTGTGGTCTCATTTTTTTTATATCACAAAAACCTGGCATTTTAAAAGGGATGTGTACACTTTTTATATCCACTGTACTTCAAATGAGATTGATTTGTGGTCAGATCTCACCAGGGAAGACCTGACAGTGGGGGGACCGTGGTCCCCCATATTGGTAAGCACCAGATCCAGGATGTTGGCACCCCTTGTGGGGGTGCCAACCAGCTGGTCCAAGGCATTAGAGTTATCAAAGTCGAGAAACCTTTGGGCATGTGAGTTTGAGCGCGAGTAATTTACCCAGTCATCACCCAAAACCATGGTGTTCAGATGTATCTTGATAGACTCGAGTAGATCCAAATAGACGAGTGGGTGTCCTGATTCATGGAGGAGGTACTGTAGTTGGCAATGACTTGAATAGGTGTCCTACCAACAGTTAATTGCACCTGAAGTTTCTCCAGGGAATCATGCTGTTTAACCAATCTGGAGGTGTATTTATCTTTAATGAATATTGATACACCACCTCCTTTAGATTTCATGCCTTCAGTTTGTGATCTAAATGCTTTGAACCAGGTCTTCATGGCTGCACAAGTGTATGCGTCTTCTGAGATGAGTGCTTCCAGTGAGTACAGTTTCATGTTAAGACTCCTGGCATTTAGCAGCATAACCTAGAGTTGTTTTTATATTGAGTTTTTATGTCTGGAATTTTGTCCTTGAGACACTGCCTAAAAAGGCACTCTGGGGGTGGCAAGTGCCTTAGCCAGTAGCCGAAATCCCAGGGTAACAGATGAATACCATCTCAGGCAAAGCATCAACGTCTGTTGATCACGTCATCTCAGGCTGACAGATACTGGATCCTCTTAGAATGACATCAGAAACAAATCCAGTTATTGAAGTCAGTTATTTTCTTTTTGTATTGAGGCATCATCCTAGGTGAAGGTAAAATGCTGCTTAAGGCTAGGGACATACCAGCCTGCGACACATAGTCTGAGAGTTCCATCATGTCTCTCTTCATATAGTCCAGAGAGGTACATCTCAAGTCATTCACACCAACATGGACTATTATAATGCATTCACACCAACATGGACTATTATAATGCAGCTTTTCTCCTCAGGCCTCCACTAAGGTCACTGGTCAGTTGGACATTCCTGGTAAACAAATGCCAATAAGTAAATTGTTATTAATTGCAAAAGGGCCAACAGCTTCCATAGTTTTATTAGCTTTCATTGCTAAATGTTGAGTCCGGTTGGAAATGTCTTTGCATAGGTTATTGTTGCAGTGTTTTTGTTTTTCTGCATCTGTTGTGTTACTGCATATGACTGTACATGCTGCTCTCCTATTTTTGTAATGGCTCTTGCCTGAGTTATGGCTGAAGGGTTTCAAGGGGTCAGTCTAACTGGTTAACAAATAAATAACTTTACACTTTTACAGCTTCACTGCTGTTGAAACTCGTAGCTGCATTTTGTTTTGTAAATGGAGAATGAATTCTATCAAGACAAAGGGTACATCTTTGTTTGAAGGTAAGTTACTTCTAATCCATGAATCCCTAATAGGATCCCACTCTGTCACAGAATAAACATGCACACACATACATGCATGCGTACATACACACAGACATGCTTAAAGGCAGTTTGGAGGATCACCATTCGCCTGTTTGTCTTTAGAATATGATATGGAAGTGTAGCACCCATCTAGAAAAAAAAATGCTGATGTAGAGAGAACATGTAGAATTGGTGCAGAAGATACCCAAGCTAGGAAGCGAAATGGAGAGCCAGCACTGTGAGACAGCAGTGCTAATCACTGTGCCGTTGTGCTGCAAGAATGTTGTAGACACCTTAAATTTACATATTACTAAATCTTACATGGACAAAGATATATCAAATAAACTTATAACCACTTTGTTTTAATAAATACATATCTGATCTCAACATACTCTGACAGCAGTATTCCTATTAAGATCATTAAGTGTTGTTGCTCAGCATGTAAGGTTAAGTGAATCTTCGTCCCCTCAACTGTTAGGAGTCTGCACTAGCAGCCACTGAATCTGGATGCTGTTATACCATATCTGTTTTTATTCACTTTTTTTCCAGTCAGGCCTTGGGTTTCTTACTTATCACAGCTGATATTGTAAACCTGGGTCCTTAAAAAATCTATTTTTTGAGCAGTATTGTCCATCTTGAACCTTTGATCAGATAATTTCGTTCCTGCATGGGATTTAATTTGTGTGTGTGTGTGTGTGTGTGTGTGTGTGTGTGTGTGTGTGTGTAAAAGAATATTCTTTCCTTTTTGCTCCATCAGGTTAATCCAGATTCAAACTATCTTTCAGGATGGCCTTGTTTCCATTGGTCATTACTTCAGCCCACCATATGTTTTATTTCCAAGGCCTTTGGGGTTCAGCCTCCTTATTTACATTTACAAAAGAAAAAAAAGTCCTTGTGTGCTGATAACTTCTTTTTTCTGAACGTATCTTCCATTCAGAGTCCTAACTAGTCTCTCTCCAGCTCTTCTTGGTTCAGTCATTGCAGGGAGAATTCATTTTGCACATTATGGATGCCCAGCAACATCTTCATTATAGCACAACTGTAATTGTTTTATAAGATTCATCATCGTGTTTTTTTCTAATTTTCTGAGGATGAAGAGTGCAAAGAAGTTTCTAAAGCAGGATCTCTGTAAGTGGTTGCATACCTGCGTAACCTTCTGTTTTGGCAAGCATGGATGATCTCTTGGATTTGTTTGAAAATCTCCTTCAACTAGGACAGTATTCACCTCTGTCACTTTTTTCAGAAATGCGTTGTGGATATTTTGAAGTCACAACTTGGCCAACTTTGCACACCCTTGCCAATCATTAGGTGAGCATAATACTTGTGAAAAATGTACTACCTAGGTCTGTCACCCAGCTGATTAATATGAAGAATTGCATGGGACTCAGTTATAATAGTATTCCTGCTGTCAGATTGTGGTGAAATCAAGTTCACGTGTTAAATGATATGGTTTTCATAACATTAGAGCTGTGAAATGACACATCAGGCTGGCCCCTCTCTTTAATCCTGTTTATGTTTTAGTCATTTTCTCAGATGCCACAGTTTTTTGGACACAGTATGATTCCTGGTGTAAGGATCTTTGGTTGTATAACTACTTACTGTAAGTGGTTAGTGACAGGCAAGAATGGAAGAAGAGTGGAGAGGAGATAGACAGTCTGATCAGATGATTTCAGTTGTAGCCAAGAGGGCACTCTGTTATCTTGCACCAACATTCATAGATGGGAACAAATCCTATCAGTAAAACTGATGATGAAAGTTCCACAGATCCAAGGCTGTTGTGCTTGGTTCATATAACACGTATACAGACATTTGCCATTGATAATAACTGTATCTGATCTTAATAAATTCATTAAATACCCACACTTTTGAAAACGTTTTCCATTAATTTATGTTGTGATTCAGTGAGGTAATCTGTAGAGGCAATAGTTTAACTTTTCATTAAATTATTTATAGTCCTCCAAATGAAATTCCCCATGGTGACCTTATACAGCAAGCTGTGGAAGAATTCTTCTCTTCAAGGCTAGAGAAGTGTGAAGAATACAGGTAAGGTATTGTGAGACAGTTTTTGTATTGTAATATGTACTGGCAGATTTATTGTGTTGGCTTATTTAACAGTAAATAAATCCTTCAGGTATGACACTTCCAAATGTTATCACATTGACATTTAACAGCAAAAAATGTTTCAAGTATGAAGATTCCAAATGGTACAGAGTTCAGCTGTAATCACCACCCTGCCTGAATACAGGTATCTACAATTAAAACTGCAAAAACTAGATGTTTGTAATTCTCTCTTCTACAGTAGCGTTTGGTTATTTGGGTTGTGACCTGATCAGGATACAACTGGCCAGCCTCACAAAGCTGTTGCTCCCTCCCACATCTATACTCTTACTGCTGATTGGCTAATCCCTTGGACGAAAATCAGTAGTCAAGAGTGTAGACAATGTCATGATTTTCTTGCTGTCTCAAGAAGGATCAGCACTGAGGCATCATAGGAGCAGCATTTGGTTTTAAGCTTCATTTCTAGCAGATAAGTCCCCATTAGGAACCCTTCCACACAGAAATTATTGCCTTTTTTAGAAAATATGTATATATTTTAATTGTTGACTAAAAGCAGTATTTCCCTTTTAAGAAAATTTGTATTTTTACATTATTGGAAGATTCCTATAAGGGACTGCTATTAGAACGCGGTTTATTGTATATTTGAGACTTTTTACTCAGAAGTATATTTTTGAAATACCAGAAAATGTTTTACAGGGTTGAAAACTTTTTTTTATTTTGAACACTTGTGTACACTTTTGTGTGTGTGCAGTTCTTCTGTCAGTGCACTTCAGAAAAGAGACTTTGAGTTCTGACAGGGATTTCTCCATAATGCTTGTGCTTTTACTTTTCATAAAGGACTATGTGGAGGAGTTTGTGTGTATGGTGCTTGTGAACACTTGTCTGACAACTTAATGTCCAACCTACTCTTTGTCAGCAATAATTGCTATAATCTGGTTTCTTCCTCCTCAGCTACATTATGAATACTTACTTTGTTCCTAGTGGTTTTTCTCCAACCATGCTTCAAAAGAAAAAGCAACACAGTAAAAAGCCCTTGTCACCACAGCAGGCTCAGACAGCATCTTCACTGTGTAGTGGTTGATCATTGTTTCTCAGACCACTCATATGAGTTCCTCTGGTGTAGCTGCTTTAGCCCCCATGGACTGCTGGTTAGCCATGTCTTGTACAGCTCTTCCAGTGTATGGACATGGGAGACTTATCTTCTTTAGATCTGGGAGATATTCATGAGGTTCTTATTGGAGTCTATGGAGAAACAGACCTCTTGCTAGGGGGTGAAGTGTGATCCCCTAGTCTGTCCTCTTCCAGGGAGTTCCCTACAAAAATAAAAAAAGAAACAAGCAAACAAATGGTTAGACATTGCTCATCAAAGGACATTGTTTCAGTTCATAAAGATGATTTCCTTACTTTAGGAAATTATTGTAGGCTGTAAATCCTGGAACTCTGAAATCCTTACCAGAGTGAAATCTCAATAAAGAAATTAGAGGAAAGCTTGCTAAGATTTTTGGCACTCTGATTCTGAGGAAAGTTGGTCCTCTCCAGCTCCCTTGGAGGAGTTTTCCTTTTCTGAAACTATTTCCAGTATGAATTGTGTATTTTGGTAAGAATAAGTGGATGTTCCCCCTCAACTGAAAAGATATTGTGATATTTTGCAGGTGGATGTGCCATATGCTACACCCAACCCTCCTATTTTGCCAGCGTTGAAGGATGTGTTAAATGCTGCCTGTAATAATCTTGACTCTCACCCTTCAGTTTCCAAAAAGGCGGATAGACTTTGTAAAGTATCTCAGGCTAACACTGTCTTGTTTTTTCATCTTAGATCTTGGAATTCACGGCTTCTATGATTCTCAAGATTCCTCATGAGATTACATGAGAAAAATTCAGTGGTTTCTAAAAAAACAAGTGGTCCCAACATTCTCATCCACTGGAATTTCAGATTCCAATTTTGGTCTACGTCAAAAAGGAACTGCATTGGTAGAGACTGCAAATGGCCCAGAATCCATGTCTTCCTTTTTCTACTCCTGTCCCAACTTGGTCATTAACTACAGTTGCCTAAGACTCTGCATTGAGGGTGGTTTCCGTGGGATAATGATACAAGGCCTGTGGAACTCAACACAGGCCGAAAGGCATAAATATCAGAGATGTTAACTGTGATCCATGTCATTTCATCTCTTCATCAGCTGTGGTCCCCAGAATCTCTGCAGGTGATTACATTCAGCACGTCTGTGATGTTTTACATAAACTGGTATCTATCCATTTATGTAGTACATAAATGGGTGAATACCAGGTTTCTTCCTCTGTACAACCTGGCTTTGATGACTTAGGAGATAGCTCTTCAGCATTCGTTAACCTTCTAAGCAGTCTGTAGGAGATTGAGTATAGAGATGGAGCTTTGAGGTGGTCTGCATTGGACATTGTGTTTTTGCTATGCAATCATTTTGTAAGGAACATTTGTGGACTCTCCAGTTGCTTCTTGTGTCTGTTCAGGTACATACTGAAGGGGGCATTATACTCGATGGGTCTGATGAGGACCAAGTATAGTAGTACAATGACTTCCCTGGCCCTAGATGCCATGCACATACAAAGTTGAGCAAAATAGAAGGATTTTCTTACTACCTTGGATGCATGTTGGTCAAAGGCCAGGTTATTGTCTACATCTGTTCCCAGATCCCTGACTAGTGGGTCAACACTTAGGGGTATTTTATTGATGACATAGTTTCCTGGGGTGATTGACTTACTATAATGAATGCATTTCTTTACATCGAGTTTTAAACCATGACTTTGGCACCAGTCATTTGTGTGCGTTAGACCATCTTGTAAGATTTTAGTGTATTGGGAGAGATTCTGACTGCTCCCAGTTTGCAGTCATCTGCAAACATGTTCAGCCAGAGGCCTTTGACATTAGCCTTGACTTCTGTCTGAGAAGTAGATAGTAAAGAGGAGTGGGCCCAGCACAGAGCCTTAAAGGACTCCACTAGTGACTGGCCTCTTTGAGAAGATTGCGTTACTAATCATAATCTCCTGGGTCCTGTCCATAAGTGAGCTAGCTATCTAGCTGTTATATAGGGGTTTATGCCAAATTCCATAAGTTTATTAATCGTGCCGGAGTGGGGTATTGTATCAAATGTTTTAGCCAGGACAGGATAGGCAATATGCACTATTTTACCCTCATCCATTGCCTTAGTGACTCAACGTCTACCAGGTTCAGTAGGCATGATCTTCCTTTGACAAAGCCAAAGTGGGATGGATCTATTGTCTGAAGGTCTTCTGTGTCTTCGTTGATTGTTTCCATGATAATTCTTTCCATGGCTTTGCATGTAAGACTAGTCAGACTAATGGGTCAGTAGTTTTTGTGATCCATTGATGGTCCACCCTTATGAAGTGGTATGACAGTTGCAGCTCTCCATTTTCATGGCAAAAAGCCTGTTTTAAGACTGTAGTTAAATAGTGACTCCTAGGGCCCTGATAGGTCATGTGTTAGACTATTCAGGAGGTATGCACCGATATTATCAGGGCCTTTTGAGGCTGTGTTCTTGGGCTTACCAAGCACAGCCAGGCCATGCTTTATTTATAGTTATGTTTGAAGGTATTTCTTGGGAGGTGGCTGGGGATGAGGGGAGGGTAAAGTTGGAAATGAATTGTCATCCAGCAGATTTGCTATATCTCTCAGCTCATTGAATTTGGCACCATTAACCACCAGCTCATCACACTGCTGTGTGCTGACTTAGAGGTTTCTGACACAGCTGAAGAAGGCCTTATGGTTGTCTTTTGCCTGGGAGGCTGTCTTGACCTCAAAATTACATCTGTTGCACTTAGTTGCCCTCTTAGCTGCCTGTTTATTTTGATGAGAGAGTTCTTATTTTTTATGGGAGTCGCACTTCTTGATTTTAGCTATGTTTTTTTTTTCCTTTTGTTGTATAACCTGTTTAATATGGGTTGTTACCAGGCTGGTTTGTTTTGGGGGTTAGTTGTGGGCTTTCTTCTGGTAGATAAACCAGCCTCTGTGCAACCATTGACATGGTTGTACAGAGTTGTTGTGAAAAAGTCTGCATAGGTTGTTGTAGTTTCTGGATTTGGAGGGGGCATTAAATTTTGATTGCTTAATAAAAGGTAATTTGCCTTGGAATAGTTCCCAACTTTTACTGGGGTTACCAATTTTATTTTGATTTAAAAGAAGACAGCTTTATGGTCAGACCTTACCAGGGAGGATGTGACGTTTGGGGTGGTACAGAATTATTCCATATTTCTGAATATGAGATCCAGTATGCTGGAACCTTTAGTGGGTGTATACACTAACTGGTTAAGGGTGCTTGTATTTGCAAAGTCCAGGAATCTCTAGGGCCATGTAGGATTCGCAGTCTATAGAAAGATAATTAAAGGCCCCATAAGTAAGTTGTTAGGTCGGATGGTGTCTCCAATAGGTTTAAGTACCCACAATGAGTTTCATGGGACATAGAGGCTGACCAGTAGATTGCTAGGATATGGTACGGGATTTTCTATGGTGACCTCCACATGGAGAAATTCCAGCTCATCATCCTGCTTAACCAACCTAGAGGTCTGTTTGTCATTACTAAATATCGAGACACCTCCACCCTTAGTCCCTCTCTGTGCAGCCACTGATCTAAAAGTGTGGAAGGCACTGAAACCTTGCACTGCCAGGGTACACTCTGCAGCTTTAAACCATATCTTGGTAACTGCACAGATGTCTATATCCAGGCTGAGGAGGGCTTGGAGAGAGTTTACCTTTTTGTTCAGGCTCTTGGCATTGAGCAGTAACACCCTGAGGTTCAGTTGAGTTGATTTTGCTATGTTGGTAGTTTGTTAGTTTGGTTTTGCTTAAAAAAGGCTCTGTGGGGAAGGATAACGTTTTAGCCAGTATTCGAAAGTCAAGGGGGGACAGGTACAGAATGTCCTTGGCAAAGCATCATGGTTTGTTAAACATGTCTTCTCATGCTGACAAATATTGGATTCCATTAGAATGACAATAAATAGATGTTCTTCATGTTTAATTGTTGCAGTCATTACATTTGGGTAATCTGCTGGTAGGTTGCCCTCAGTCAGCCTGAATATCAAAGTCTTGGGTCCTGACATCGGTAAGGAGCAAGAAATCTTCAATTAACGGTACTGTTGAAACTGCTCACCGATGTCAGTAAAATTAATCATTCAGGAGTCGGCCCTCACAGGCCGACTTCTGCTTCAGGCACAGCGCGGCAAGAAAGACTGAATAAAATACTCCTGACGACCTGACGTCATGGAAGAGGAGACAGCAACTGACGCAGGACCCAAGACTTTGATATTCAGGCTGACTGAAGGCAACCTGCCAGCAGATTACCCAAATGTAATGACTGCAACAGTGAATACACTCGAACATCTACATTTATGGTAAGTGTATACAACTGTCCTTTTTTTTGTTATGTTTCATGGGTAGTCACTAGGCATGCAGTCCAGGGGACTGCTAAAGCCTACCTGAAATTGGCAGTTGCCCCTAAGCAGTGTCTAGTTAAGTGACCTCTTCAAGGCCACACAGCAGGCAAATGAAGTATGAGGGAATCAAACCCTGCATCACTGGCCTACAGCTCACAGCCGTAGCCAACTGTGCCAACTGACAGAAACATTCTAATTGTAGTTTTTCAGCCATTATTTTTGGCCTAAGAACCTATTCCAAATACCCCTAACTTCTGTAGTACTGTGAACATGTGTTCAGGAGTGTAGTAACGTCCTGATGTTCTTCGTGTTTCACTGTTGCAGTCATCACATTTGGGTTATCTGCTTGCAAGTAGCCCTCAGTTGGCCTGATTAACAAAGTCTTGGGTCCTGCGTCGGTTGCTGTCCCTTCTTCCATGACTTCAGGTCATCAGGGGTACAAAGCTGCCGACAACACTTCTCCTAAGCCAGTCGCCAGTTCGCCGGTTCTCAGTGAGGCGCTTTCGCAGCCCCTGATACCTGCTACTTCTGACTCGCAGGCCTCTACTGAGACCCATTTAGAGTCCGGTATGCCGCGAGATGCTTCAACTGTGGAACCCACGGATGTCTCTACCTTGGATGGGTCCGGAGCCGCTGTGCAGGCACCAGCTTCTGAGGGTGTATTCAGGGCTACGGACTTGCATATTAAACCGACGCCTCCTTCATTTAGGCCAAAATCTCAATCCATGCCTAAGAAACCGATGCCCAGGCCGCATGCTCAGGCCTCTATGCCTAAAAAACAAATGATAAAAATGGCTGAAGATCTTATAACTCTAATCAGGGGAAGCCAACCTCCCCCTTCTAAGAGACCTAGGACTGAAGTTGTTTATGAATCTTCTGACCAGGATTCTGATTTTTCTGATTCTTCTGATGATTTGGATTTGCCCTTATCTACTTATGAGGATTCTTATGCAGAGGACTCTATTCCATCTGCTTCCCCTCCAGAGGATTTTTCTTTTGATGAGACCTTACATACATTTCCATTGGGAAAGCCAGGATTTTTCTGATTCAGAAAAGAGGCTTAGGGATTTCTTACTCCTGCCTCAGCATAGGCCTTTAGCTATACCTCCTGTACTAGACATTGTTGATGATGCCTTTTCAGAATCTAGTTTGGCCCCTGATTCTTTGCCTCCTGCTCCCAGAAAACCTGACAGATATTACAGGGTTCCCGATTCACACACGTTCCTTCTTAAAAATCCTATTGCTGCTCCAGAGACTATTTCACAGGGACCCAACAGCATTAAGACTTCTACTGCTAAAAATCCTACCCCCTCTGATAGAGACTCCAGGGCATTGGATAGATGGGGTAAGAAAGATTACACTTCTGCAACCTTGGCCGTTAAGGCTTTAAACTGCCAGTTTCATATGTTAAAGTATCATCATGTTGTTGGATTGCTTAAACAGAAAATGATGTTGATTCCTGATTGTGCTGAAAATAAAGCATTACAGAATTTAATGCATTCTGCTGAAAAGGTTGGAAAACATACTTTGCAATGTGGATTTGATTCATTAGAGGCCTCTTGCAGGGCTGCTGTTACTGGGTCTGTGATCAGAAGGCATGCTTGACTTAAGGAGCAATATTTGCCTGATCATGTTAAAGCTAAATTGTTGGATGCTCCCTTAAATCAGGACCGCCTGTTTGGCAACAAGGCTGAGGAAGTTCTTAAAAAGATGGAAGATAAAGCAAACTGTTAAAGATTTCTTACAAGTTCAGCCTCCTAGATTTATCAGGCACTGGCCCTCTAAAAATTGGTCCTTTCCAGCCCCTTTCAGGTCTTCTCAAGCCAAACCCACACACAGCAGAAACCCCAGGTTTCAGTTCCAAGGGACACACAAGACTAAGCAATGGGGGGGTTCCGCACCCAAATCTGGGAGTAGTAAGACTACACCCTATGAAAAACTGTCTCAATGACTTGCTTTTAAAACTTCCAAGCACTTCCCAACTGAATGCTCCTTTAGGCAGAAAGACTGGTCTGCAGGCCAAAAACTGGTAACTCATTACCCAGGACAAATGGGTTTTAAATATAGTGTCCCAAGGATACAAATTTCACTTCCACATGTTACCAACACCAAACGGGTGGCCAGATCTACCCCCAAATCAGTGGGCAGAGGCCCAAAATCAAGTACTTTCTCTCTTAAACATGGGAGCTATTCATTTGGTACCAGAAGAGGAAAAGGGAAAAGGTTTCTATTCAAGACTTTTCCTGGTACCCAGATATAGCAATACATGGCATCCTATCCTGGACCTTTCTACTCTAAACACCTTTCTGGTGATTCCAAAATTCAAAATGCTGACTCTTCAGCTGCTTCCTATGCTAGGCAAAGATGCATGGTTGGCAACACTAGACTTAAAAGAAGCATACCTGCACATCCCTATCAGGGAGTCTTGCAGAAGATACCTATGCTTCAAAGCAGGCTACATGCACTATGAGTTCTCTGCACTGCCCTTTGGATTATCTACTGTGCCTAGGGTATTCACAAAGTGTCTAGCTCCAATCATTGCATTTTGTAGGCAAAGAAATATTCAGATATACCCATACCTGGAAGATTGTCTGATTTTTGGCAGAAAGCCAGGACATTCTTTTGAATCATCTGGCCTTTGTTCAGAGGGTACTGACTTGTCTGGGGTTCACCATAAACGAAAAGAAATCACACCTGGTACCCTGTCAACAAGTTATATTCCTGGGAGCAAGCTTGAATACAACTTCCCAGATGGTTTTCCTCACGCCAGAGAAACGGATAAATTTGACAACCTACTTCAAACAAGTGGCCACAAAAACCCAGCTATCTGCAAGGTAAGTACTACAAGCCTTGGGGTTCACGGCCTCCTGCATTCTTCTGATTCCATATGCAAGGCTGCATATGAGGAAACTACAATGGTATCTCAAAAGCCTATGGTGTCAACATTCACATGATCTAGAAGCAAGGATTCCTATCATACCTTGCCTACGCCTAGAAGTCCTTTGGTGGGCAGAGGCCTGCCATCAAAACAGGGGACTTCCATTCACATTACCCCCTATCGCCCAAATCTTAACAACAGATGCATCAGACTATGCTGGTGGCATTTGCTGCAGGGACAGAGAGGGAAACTATTTCAAAACAAACCATTTCAAAATGGATAGGCCACTGCATTCATTTCTGCTATAAGCACCATAGGAAAACCTATACCATAGGGCATCAGACCCCATTCAACCAGGGCTGCACTAGGGACATCCTAGAAGCTGCTACCTGGAGTTCTGTACATACTTTCACCAAGCATTATCATTTGCCAATTTTCTCTAAATCCAGAGCTGGTTTTGCCAGTGCAGTCTTGCAGGGCCTTATAGCTGGTCCTAATTCTATTTAAATTCCTCCTCCCAACCTTAGCTTTGGGAATCTACCCAAATGTAATGACTGCAACAGTGAAACACGAAGAACAGAGTACAGTTGTGTACACTTACTATAAATGTAGATGTTCGAGTGTATTCACTGTTGCAGTCCTGGTTACCCTCCCTCTAGCCCCCTTTCTTCTTTTGGCTGTACCTCTACTCTCACTTACTATGCTCAAAAAGCTTTTTGGTGTATTTGCTTTTTTGTTGGAGGTATATCCTTGTATTTATAGATTTAATTGCTTCCCATTAGGAGGGCACCTGACATCTGGAGCAGGAAAGACTGATGTAATGGCATCAGCTGCATGTTTTATACCCCTGACAACCTGAAGTCATGGAAGAAGGGACAGCAACCGACGCAGGACCCAAGACTTTGTTAATCAGGCCGACTGAGGGCTACTGCAAGCAGATAACCCAAATGTAATGACCGCAACAGTGAATACACTCGAACATCTACATTTATGGTAAGTGTACACAACTGTACTTTCTCTGGGGTAGATGACTTCCTGAAGGATACAATAATGCAATTTTGGCATTTAGTTTTCATGTAAAGTCTGATAAATTCCTGTGATGTGACTATAACCTGCATCAGTATTGGCAGAAAT
Source organism: Protopterus annectens (assembly GCF_019279795.1). Classification (NCBI taxonomy): domain Eukaryota; kingdom Metazoa; phylum Chordata; order Ceratodontiformes; family Protopteridae; genus Protopterus; species Protopterus annectens. The sequence continues at coordinate 573,493,351 of NC_056737.1, forward strand.
CTTAAGCACAGTGAGCAGTGCCCCCCGTCCAAAAAAAAAAAAATTACTTTAGTATATAAGTAATTGTAATAATCATAACTTCAAAGCAGAGAACAATGTGCAGTCTAAACTATACAGCTGAAAAAACTTTCATATTATGCAAAGTTCGGTAGTGTTGTTCAGAAACATTACTGGGGAAAACAATTTCCACAGACACCCCTAAATTCTATGAACCTCTTTGTTTTGTAAACACTGTACACAGACACTATTAAATTTATTTTTTAACATTTAAAGTTTTGCAGAAAATTGTAAATTGCTTTTAAATTTAACTGTACATTTTACAAACAAATATGCCCCACAGTCATTCTGAAGAAGAGCATAGTGTCAGAAATAAGCAGACTGTAAAACAGTACTAGCTAAAGAAGTCACATCAGCTCAATACGTGGTAATAACTTGGTTGTCTATTGTGTGATGAAGTCTCTGTTTCTTCTTACTATGGACCACAGTAGAGGAAAAATATCTAGGGGCAGAGTGTTATGTTGGGCAAGGGGTCTCTTAACCTGGACCTGTCCTACACCTAAAGGGTTGGTTTTCCTGTACCCAAACCAGGTACTGGAACAGCCCCAGAAGATATGTCTGACCCCTGTAACATAGAACGCTGTGGGCTTACACCAGAAGGTGATGGAAAAAAGGTAGGAAAAAAAGGTAATTGGTGTGCAGGTCAGCTTAAAGCAACAACAGATTCACAGACAATTTTTGTTTCTTCCCCAATGGGGGCAAAAAATACCTAGCCAATTCCTCCCATCCTGCCCCTAGAACTTTACATACAAGAAACAGGGTACATTTAACAGGGCAGCCCTTCAGTAATGGTACTGTACAGGGTGGGATCTTTGCCCTCTTTTGGTATGATTGTATATATCGCTTCCTTCCAAAATGAAGGAACTGTTTCGGTTGCAAGCAGCTCACTCGTTACTTCCCATAATGAATGAAGATGGCTATTGAAGTCAGTTTATCACATACATAAGTATATACTTGCACACTACCATACTTTTCTGTGATCCTAACCTAGTCCACACCGTCTCACGTCTTTCACTGAACCAATTTGTACAGAAGCATTGTGATCAGATCCATATACTGAAGTGGTTCCCACAAACTCCATGCTTAAACTGTGATTTTTGTCATTCACACACATTCAGACACTATTAAATGAACTCACCGTGTTTCAACTTCCCAGACTGCCAGTTGAAGGTAAAAGGAAAAGTCATTTTGTAGCAGCGTGGTTATTGCAGCGATACCATAACAGCACTAGAGATCAGAATAGGTAAGTAAAATAAGGAATGACCTGTGCAAGAAGCGTATGTAAGTATCAAGCTCTCACGGTGGGTAAACCCTATGTAGTCCTTCATAGTGACAGGGTCACATTAAGAGCAAATCCCCCATTTATGCCCAGAGCTGTTACCCAGTTTATTTTGAATCAAGACATCAATCTCCCTGTGTTCTATCTAGATCCTTAGAACTAGAGAAGAAAGGATTCTACATATTCTGGATGTGCAGTGGCAGCTCAGGTACTATTTTGCCAGAACTAAGTCCTTTAGAAAAGCAGATTAGCTATTTATTCTGTATGCTGGGACAAAGAAAGGACAACCTGTGTCAAAACAGACTGTTTATAGAAGGTTGTCCTTGGCTGTTGCTTTTTTGTTACTCCCACCATGGCAGATCTACTCCAGACAGTGTCAGGGCATGTTATTCTACAGCCCTGGTTTCTACAATGGCATACCGGAAAGGAGTGGACTCTACAATCTTTTATGAGGCAGCTACATGGTCCTGTGTACATTTACAAAGTATTGCAAACTGGATTCCTTTCCAAGGTCCAGGGCTGGTTTTGCTAGGACCATTTTTATGGGGCTCTTGAACCCTTATCCTTCCTCCTCACAGGTTGGCTAGGCTTTGACAATTAATACTACTGTTACAATGAGAATTATGAACATGGTACATTTGTGTAAGTCACACTTACCATAGCAGTAGATGTTTGATTCCACACTCACCCTCCATTTTCCTAGTTTTATATATAGTTAGTTGTTGGGATAGCAAGTTTATTACTGTTACTCATCTTGAGCCTCCAAAAGATGTTAACCTCTCTCCCTCTCTGTCTATCTGTGGATAAGAAAGTATTTAAGTTGTTTACACTCTTACTGCTGATTTCCCTCCAAGGGGGTTAGCCATTCAGCAGTCAGACTGTGTGGGAGGAAACCAGAGATTTGTGAAGCTGGCCATCTGTTATATCCTGTGCAGGATACAACCCAAATAGCCAAAGTTACTTCACCAGTAAGGAATTTTACATCTATGGTTATGGTAAGTGCAACTTGCACATTTGTACTTTCTGTTTAAAATGTTTTTTCTCTCTATGTCTGTTTATATATATATATATATATATATATATGTAAAATATTGATATATATATTATGGGTTCATTGGAAGTTACTAGGCTAATGACCCTAAAGCCCTTACAAGCTTAGCCAAATTTCACCCTTATTTCCATGAGCACCTATTGCCTCTGTCCAAGAGGGACACAGGTGGAGCCCCTGGGGTAAATTTACGGTTACCCATCCAGTTGTCCAGATTACATTTGAAGAAGACCAACGAGGTGCTCTGTTTTTTGTTCCAAAGGTGTGGTAACCTCTGGGAGACAAATCTGTCTCTCCAGCAGGTTCTATTAATGTCACATACCAGGTTAAGGACTTTAGAGCGAGTAACCTGAGTACCATTTGACTTGGTGGATATGCAACATTTCCAGTAAAGCAGTGTCAGACATTTCCTTGTATGCAAAACAGAGATCACCTCTGAGTAGTCTGTATGAAATGGGATAAAGTGACAGTGATTTCAGACAATCCCCATAGGACAGATGGTGAAGACCTAGAATTTTCCTTGTGAGGAAACTTTGTACTTTCTCCAATTGCTGCTGGTGCTTAGAAAAGTACATACCAAAAAGGGCCTTGTACTCAATTATTGGCCAGATGAGGGTTGAGTACAGGGAGGTTATAACATCTTTTTTTTTCTGGAGCTATGCCCTTACTTATGAGATGAGCAATATAGAATGCCCTTCTTACCACTGTGGAGACTTGGTGGTCAAAGGTAAGACTTCTGTCAACCTGTGTGGCCAGGTCTCTCACCACTGAGTGCGTACTTAAGGTGTTACTGTTGATGTGGTAGTTAGTAGGAACATCGCTTTAACCGAAAGGAATGATAATACATTTTTTTGCATTGAGTTTAAGGCCATGACTTTGGCACCAATCATTTGTTTGTGTAAGACCTTCTAGTAGGATGTTGACATCATCTGGAGATTCAGTGACTGCTTCCAGTTTACCCTCACCAGCAAACTTTGTCAGCCACAGACCTTTAGTTTTTGCTTGTACTTCGGAGAAATAGATTCTAAACAGTAGAGGTGCCAAGAATGATTCATGTGGGACACCACTGGTTACAGGTCTGCTGTTGGAGGTGGATTCCCTTATTTTGACTGTATGTGTTCTATCAGTGTGTCAGTTAGCGACCCATCTAACAGTATAAGGGTTGATACCTAGCTGGGTGAGTTTGTCAATGATGCCTGAGTGGGGGATAGTGTCAAAAGCTTTGGCTAAGTCTGGGTAGGCTGTATGGACAGATTTCCCCTCATCAAAGGCCTGGTGACTGGCTGGAAGAAGTCCACCAGGTTTAACATGCATGACCTCTCTTTGACAAATCCAAACCGAGTAGGGTCAAGTGTCTGGAGACTACCTATATCTTTGTTGATAAGGTCAATGATGATTTGCTCCATGGCCTTACAGATAAGGCTAGCCAAGCTAATAGGTCTGTAGTTCCTGGGGTCAGTGGAAACACCCCCATTGTGCAAGGGAGTAACCGTGGCAGTTTTCCATTCATCTAGGATGAAGCCGGTGCTTAGACTATAACCGAAAACAGTACCCAATGGTGTTTTTAATTCTTGTTGAAGCCCGTGTAGGACGCAGCCTAGGATGTTATCATGTTCCACAGATGCTGTGTTTTTGGCCTTAGAGAGGGTGTTTATGACCTACTCTTTAGCGATACAAGGTAGGGGATAGGTGGTAGCGATGTCATGGGGTACATGTGTCGGGGACAGGGCAGTAAGGTTTTCACAGAACCTGTCGGCCAACAGGTTAGCTATGTCTACAGGCTCAGTATATGTGATATCATTAACTACCAGTTCAGCACAAATCTGGGCTTTCCTTTTAAGTTACGGATGTAACAAAGGAATGCCTTATGGTTGTCCTTAGTTGAGGAAGCTAATTTGGATTCATAGTTTTCTTTGGAGGACTTCACAAGAAGTCTTATTTGCTTGTTTAAGCTGAGGCGAGAGTGTTTCCAGTTTAGGGCTCACTCCCTCTTACTCTTGGACAGCAGTTTCTTTCTCTTGTTGTAAAGCTGGTCAATGGCAGTTGTCCACCAGCCAGGTTTGCTCTTCCTTGAGAAGCTTGTTTTAGTCCTGTCAGGTATGGCCGAGTCAGTGCCATTATACAGATGTTTGTATAAATTATCGGTGTAGAATATGGCATAGTTGCTAGTTCCATCTGAGGGGGAGGTGCAGTGAAGCTATCTCTACTATCCCATAAGAGGTTATAATATGCTTTGGAGAAGATGTTTACTTTAGTTGCTGCTGGGGGAGGGATGTCACGTGTGATAGTTGCTTTGAATGAGACCGATTTGTGGTCAGATCTCCTCAGGGAAGACCTGACAGTGGGGGTACTACAGTGGTCCCCCACATTGGTAAGCACCAGATCCAGGATGTTGGCACCCCTTGTGGGTGTGCCAACAAGCTGGTCCAGGACATTGGAGTTAACGAAGTCGAAGAACCTTTGAGCAAGTGAGTTTGAGCATGAGTAATTTACCCAGTCAGCGGATGGGTAGTTAAAGTCGCCCAAAACCATGGTGCTCAGATGTATCTTGATAGACTCAAGTAGAAACAGATAGGTAGAGTAAGTGTCCTGATTCTTGCAGGGAGTCCTGTAGCTGACAATGTCTTGAATAGATGTCCTACTAGCAGTTAATTGCACCTGAAGTATCTCCAGGGAATAATACTGTTTAACCAATCTGGAAGTGTATTTATCTTTAATGCATATTGATACACCGCCTCCTTTAGTTTTCACATCTTCAGTTTGTGGTCTGAAAGTGTGGGAGGAGGTGTAACCCGGTATGGCTGGGGTGCTGTCCACAGCCTTGAACCAGGTCTCCATGACTGCACAAATGTCTGCATCTTCCAAGGTGAGGACTATTTCCAGTGAGTGCAATTTCATGTTGACTCCTAGCATTTAGCAGCGTAACCATGAGGTTGTTTTTAGATGGAGTTTTTACTTTTTGTAATTTTGTCCTTGAGACACTGCCTGGGGGGGGGGGTGGCAAGAGCCTTAGCCAGTAGCTGAAATCCCAGGAGTGACAGATGAAGACCATCTCTGGCAAAACACTGAGGTGTGTCGATCATGTTATCCTGGGCTGACAGATACTGGTTCCCCTTAGAATGACACCAGAAACTAAGCCATTTATTGAAGTCAATCGTTTTCTGTTTGTAGGCATCATCCTAGGTGAAGGTAAAATGCTGCTTAAGGCTAGGGACATACCTGCCCTAGACACATAATCTGAGATTTCTGTCATGTCTCTTTTCATGTAGTCCAGAGAGGTACGTCTCAAGTCGTTCATACCAACATGGACTATGAAGGAGTCGTAACATTACTTGTTGTTGAGAGACTTGAGTGCATGTGTGATGTGGCAAATCCTAGCACCTGGCAGACAGCTGCCCATGACCCTTTCCTTATCCAGCCTGGTGAGAGGGACATCTGTGTGTCTCACGATGGTTTTGTGTTTTGCTTTAAGGGCTTGACAGGTGAAATGCTGGTGAGTGAGCTATTGTGTATGTTGTGTTTTGCAGGGGAAGTATTATGTATAGAGTGCTTGTGTTTGTTTTTGGAAGGTCTCTGGTGTTTAGGTACGTTTCTGGTGAGGACCTCTCAATATGTAGGTATGCATGATGTGTATTTGGGTGGAGTAGGAGGTGAGGTGTGCATGCTGACAACCTGCTGAATGTCATACATATTGACTGGTGTGCGAGAGAGCATGGATTCAAGGTTCTTAATATATTTGCAGCTCTCACATGTTGAGTTTGTGTGGACTAGGAGTAGAGGGTTATCAGTGAACACGAGGCAGTTGCTACACTGCCTCAAGATGCTCGTGTCGATCAAGCTGGCTGGAGAAACTGTGGGAAATTGTCCATCCATGGTGTTAGGTAAATGTATATGGTCAGGAAGGAGGTCACACTTAGGACTGGCTAGTGGGTGAGGTGTTACCTCTGAGGCTAGGCTTAGTGTTCCACCTGATAGTAGAGCAGGGCCACGAAAAACCACTGGAGGACCACAAGCAAAGTGCTAAGGGAAAATTTAACAAGCAAAATGTTTGCATCTATAACCACCAATAGTAGCCACCACTATGTGGCATTGCATGATGGTGCACTACACGCCAGTATGTCCAAACAAGGGAATTAAATAAAACATGAAATAGCCCTTTTAACTCAAATTAGCCAATAAGGATGCTGTCTGTGAGCGCTAGTCCAATCACCCTCAATTAGATGGGACCCAGGCAGCACTCTCCTCCCACAAGGGTGCAGAACGGCCTTCACCAACAAAGATGGGTTGAATTTGATGCGCAGAAGTTACAAAACACACCCAGAAACAACAAATGTGTACCCCGGCTATGCTACAGCTGAACTAGTACAGTGTACAATAAAATGTGGCAAAAAACAGTTCAGAAAATTCATCTATCACTATTGGAGCTTCTCTTGCAATTAATGTCAGTACTGCTCTTTTTCTTTGTTCGCAGTATTCTGCTAAATAATCATCCTGAAAACCTTTCTTTATCAAGCTCACATGCTCAGTTCTTTCCAAGTGTGTCTCCTGTAACATAGCTATTTGCAGGCTACTTTTTAATATAGTTCACTAGTCTTTCTTTTTTGTTTTTATCTGTGAAACCATTGACATTTAAAGACATTACAGAAAGCATAATTGTATTAAAAAGTTATTCCCACCATTTATGTATAACACCTTTTTTGTTAAATGTCTAGTTCCAGCTTTTGCGTTACATGCATGCACTGTTTGGCAGGTTGAACTTTGATATAGTTGTTTCTTGTCATATCCATTCGAACCTATTTCGCATCTTACAAAACTTTTTGTCTTATTGAAAGCCCTCAAAAAACAAAATAAATACCCCTCTAAAACCTATTAATTTAATACTAACACGCAAAACTATGTATCTCTTCAAATGTTAAAGTTTTACCCCTTAGCAACAGATGTCCCAAACTGATAGCCACACTCAGACCCGGGTTAACCTAAAAGAAAGGTTACATGGTAAACGCATGGTGCAGCTTGTGCTTCTACTAAGTACTAACTGGTTTTGTCTTAGCTGTATAGCTCTGCCAACTGAGCAAATGCCTGAATGCTTTCAGAGAACATTATCTTCTAGCCAGTTTCTCTCTTCTTTTTTTTTCCCCAGCCACTCTCCACCAGGCTGTAACCAGTTTCTGTTTATCAGGTTGTCTCCATGGAGACATGAGAACCAGACAGTCAATTTCTCTTTATCAGAATGTTTCTATGGAGACATGAGAGCCAGAAACAGAATTGTTACTAAGCATACATTAATTTGCTAGAAAACAAAACTCTTAATATTCAATATTATTTTTGTTTACTTGCTTTCTCTTAAAACTTGTTGCTAAATCAATCTAAGGCCCTTAATCCAGTCATTCCCCCATGCAATAATGAGAAAAAGCACATTAATGTTTTTTTTGTCATGCTCTTTTAACCAGGCTTTTTTCTTACATTGCAGAGCCTATCTTTCTTAAAACTGAACAAGAAGGGAGAAAGAAAGGGAAAAAAAGGACAGCAGCATCTATTTACAATCCCCATTATATTTAAAAATAACTGAGAAAACTTTACTTTATAGCATGCAAAGAAAACCACACACCCGAAAAATAGTAGTATTAAGAAAAAAATGTTTTCTTTACTTACAGTTAACTTTCTCCCCACACTTCCCCTCCCAAAAGCATTTTTCTGAACATTAATGACATGAAGTAGGGCATATATTTCAGAATCCCCCACAAGTCCAACAAATTCTCAGAAAAGTCCAGTATTTCCAGATCTTTTGTTCTGTCATATTTCACAAATGTAATTATTGCATTATAATCCCGCATTGTTACTGGTTTTATTACTGCTCATCTCCATTTCCCAAATCCTGTCTCTGCTTCATTTCCAATGTACTCTCAATTCTTCTAGTCAACTCTCATGCTCTTTGCCTTCGAAACAGTTGAAACAGTGGAAAAGGTTTCACAGGTACAGTCTGTGGTCTTTATTACCAGAAGGATAAGAAGCAGAATCTCCTTCTGTTTCACAGCTCACTTTTTGTTGGACAAACTTTTTTTGTATTACCTCCTTAGCATGTTTGTTTGTCTTTTCGGCTTTTCCCGGTTAGGGGTCGCCACAGCAGAACTCCAGTCCGCTAATGATTGGCAGTAGATTTTTATGGTGCCGAGTTGCCAGCCCGACGCTCAACCTTCAGCGAAGGCACGCCCATTCACACATGTCTTTCGGAGGCCACTCAACCTCCTTAGCATGTACTTCATCAAAAAATGATTTTGTCCCTCCAGGGAAGAATACTTTGAAGACAGCTGGGTACAGAAGTTTGAATCTCACACCTGCATCCCGACATTCTGTGAATAGTGGAATGAATTTACTCCTCTTCTGCCTGGTGTACAATGAGTAATCATTCTCAACAAACACTCTGCTGTCTCCCACTTTTAGTATTTTGTCCTTTTGTCACAGTTTTGTCAGAATCAACTCTTTCTGCTGGTAGGATTTCACATTTACTATTAAAGTCTAGGTTGCTTTCTCATAGCCAGGTTTGGAGCATACACATGAGGTGCCCTTTCAACTAACAACTCCTGCTGTGGAATACCAGTCTGGTATAGCTGAAAATCTCAGGTTTTCCCTACATCTTCTGTCCTGTAATTCTATTATTTTTTGAAACCATCTCTTCCTGAACAGTCTCATATTCAGCCAGCCTTTTCTTCATTTCATCCTCTGATTTTTTTAAGCTTTATCACCTCATCTGAATATCTGTTTAAATCTTCTTCCATTTTTTCCAGAATTTGTTTGTGTTGATGTACTCCATCAGTGTTTCATTTGTTTTAAGCAGGTCTGTGTGTAGTTGTCTTATATCTTCCTGTAGATTACTGGAAGTCATGTCTGGAGGAACAGCTGCAGAACTTTCCCCAGTCAGTGTTTCTTCCTCACTTTTTGTAGCTGATTTCTCCCAGTTGCTCTGCATTTCTTTTTTCCTGGCATCCAGGCAGTACACTTACTTGCCAGTTACAAAAATGTACCCATAAACACAAACATTTACTGGCCTTCTCTGTTGAGTTTCTGTTTTCACACTGGGAGAGCTACAGTTAAGCTGTTACTCAATGTGCAGCAACCTTGGAAGTACAGAAAAGTAATGCAAACTAGCCTTGACAGCATAAGGCAAGTTTTACCCATAAACACAAAAGTTCACTGGCCTTCTCTGTTGAGTTTCTGTTTTCACACTGGGAGAACTACAGTTAAGCTGTTACTCAATGTGCAGCCACCTTGGAAGTACAGAAAAGTAATGCAAACAAGCCTTGACAACATAAGGCAAGTTAAGGAGTAGGGCTCGGACACTACCATTACTGGTTGTGAGCATAGCAGATGAACAGAGGTAAGTCAGGTATACAGGCCTTCTGCCAATCCTCTACTAACTATGATCAATGCACTGCCAAAAGCTTGCCATGACCCTGCACTGACAGCAAGTTGTGGCCATATATAGACTGTCTGGTGGCCACTATTACTGTTTTCACTACCATGTCTCCACACACCTGTGGTGGTAGTGCACATTTCCAGCCTTGCAATCAAACAACTCCTTCTCCTAATTTTTGCACATCATTTTACTGACTGCAGCTACCGCTTCTGATCAGATATCTTGCTTCCTCATGGCCCATTAGTGATTTTTAGTCAAATACTTTCTTCCACTCCATTTTCATACACACCTGTTACTCTAGCCACCTACTTACACACTGTCATTGGATGAATAAAATGCAGCCCTCACCCCAGTATGTACATGGGTGGGTATACAAATGCACAGACCATCTCTCATACTGAATCAACAATATTACTTTTCTCCTCAAGTGGTGAATGGTGTAAGTGCTACCTACTCAATCCTGCCAGAAGAGAAAGCAGCATCTAACACAGTCATAACACACTTCCCTGTACTCCCTTCCAAGTACATCTTCCTCTCACCAGCCACCCAGCTTACACAAGGAGTGTACTAATTAGAAGAATAATGGTTCATTTTTGAGTTGCATCTCATTAACATAGTGTAGAGAGGCTAGTTTGACACACTATACCAGACTTTAAGAGGGACACCTGGGGGCATTCATATTGTGCTGCTAGAGGTGAAATTCTTGGACCGGCGCAAGACGAACGAAAGCGAAAGCATTTGCCAAGAATGTTTTCATTAATCAAGAACGAAAGTCAGAAGCCGCGGTGGTGCAGCGGTAATGTTGTCACCTCATAGCAAGAGGTTCTCCCATTCGATTCTCGGCTGGAGCGCCTTCTGTGTGGAGTCTGCATGTCCTCCCCTCGGTCGAGTGGCGTTCGAAAGGTATGCGTGAATGGGCGTGCTTTCGTTGAAAGTTGGGCGTTGAGCTGGTATCTCGGCACCGTAAAAATCTACTGCCAATCATTAGTGGACCGGAGTTCCGCTGTGGCGACCCCTAACCTGGAAAAGCTGAAAGAAGAAAAACCAGACTTTTTCCACTATACCAGCATGGTGAGAACCTATTCTATCCCCTATGCTAAAACCCTACCCCCACCATCCAAGATAAACCTTAGAAATCTAGACAACTGATGTACTACTGTTCAACATTAGCTTGTGATCCTTTAACTCCTGCTGCATAAAATCAGAGTAATACCCTAAGAAGGCAGCTGTTGACACGAGATGGGTCCTTGTGCCTGTGCCTGAAGAACAGCAAACTCATTGCACACTATGATTTTGATATCTGCCAGTAAATTGCATAGTTTAATGAAAAAAACAGAAAAGAAAAAAAAAGGACCGTGTCCAGCTCTGTGGCACAAACAGATAAAACCCTGACTATGCCACCAATGACCAGTGTTCAAGCAATTACATAGGTAGGTATAAGAGCCAGGCAGATACGGTAGGATTTGCAGCATCTGTTAACTTACCCTTCCCAGGAGGGAGGCAATTTCACCCTTTGTAAACTTGAGGAGGAAAGTGGGGGTTACTTGGGAACATATGTAGCAAGATGATGCCATGCTGTCAGTAAGCTGGGTAGGGTTGACCATTTGTGCTAGTCACATATCAGCCCTCCCAAATATGGTGGGCTTAGACGGGGTAGGGGGGTCAGCATGATTGGCAGATGTCTAGCCCATTTTCTCCTACTTCACCCTTACCATCAGGAGGATCAACTTGGCTAGTTAACCTCTCACCCCAGCCAAGAAAAGAATGGGCTGTAAGCTTCTTGTGCTGTCTGGAGAAACAATGATCTTGGCTGTCACTCTGTAGGACGAACAAAGGAGTCAGTATACAGCAGAAAAGTGACCTACTGGCTGAACTGCTTGTGCATAGAAAAGAAAGCAGAATCAAATATTGATTCAATGGGAATTTCCCTTCCCCCATGTAATCTACTGTCTGGGAGTTAGCTCAGATGACTAAGGCTCTGACTTGTTAATGAGCTGCTTCCTGTGCCAAGGGTACAGGGTTTGAGTCTTTCCATCTTCATTTGCCTGCTCTGTGACCTTGAGCAAGTCACTTAACCAGACAGTGTTTTGAGGCAAATGGGAATTTTGAACTAATCTCCTTAATAGTCTCCTAGACGACATGTCTAGTAACCACCTATGAACATGCAATTAGGCAAAAGCCAGTCTCCATTTCTAGTACAAAACCGGACCTGACAAATAAATCAAGCATCATCTCAATGCTCCTCTCACTCTATGGCCAAACAAAATGAAGAAATAAGGAAAGTGAAAGCCTCTGGTCCGTACACTTAACATTTCCAGTACCGTAACTAGGGTGGTGCAAAGTGGCATGGCTGCTCCAGCAGCAGACTGTCAAAGGGCATTATCAGCTGTACCAAAAGTGTAATCTAATTGTAGCATGAAGATTGCAAACCACTTTTGATTAATCTTTAATTTCAAAATACCTGTTTTTTTTTTTTGTTTGTTCTTTTGAGGAGGGCACCATTTTGGGGACTGCCTAGGGTGCCAAGTGACCTAGCTACTTTTCTCAGCAGTTCTACAAATTTAAGACTGTGCTTGTAGATGGAATAAAAAGTCATAACTCCAGGTTGGGGCAAACCTAGAGAACCAGACTTCCATGGGTAGAAATGGCTAGTAGTCAGTATTGCTGCAGGACTAGGCATAGTGCAGTCCAAGGCAGCCAATATCATTCATGCTTTGTAAGCTTTATTTGCTTGCACAGTGGTGTTTTCCTCCTCACAGCTTGGGAAGATCTATCAGAAGAATAAAGGATAAGGGGTGGACTGTGCCTGATTTCCACAGGAGACAAACGTTTACCTATCTCCTGAAGGTCTTCAGTAATATTCTGTGATGACTCTAAAGAAGACCTCCTCTTCAGTAAAGCAGCCAGGGTGACTTTGAAGAATTTCTTAATAATGGAGAAGTGCTATGCTTCGACTTTCTGTGCAGACAAGTAGCTGTGTCTACAGCCTTGTGCACAAAATCTGTGGAACAGTGATCTGCAGGAAAATCTCTGGCAGAAGCAATGGGATAAATTGAGGTGTGTGTGTCTCTGTCTGTATTTGTCTCTGTGTGTGTGTGTGTGTGTGTGTGTGTGTGTGTGTGTGTGTGTGTGTGTGTGTACATCTACGTACATACACATATATATAGACCAGATGGCTTGGTGGTTAAGGTCTTCGCCTCCCATGCACAAGGTAAAGGGTTCGATCCTGACCCCTGATCAATGCCTGTTTGGAGTTTGCATGTTCTTCCTGTGTCTCCATGGGGTTTTTCCCATATCCAAAAAACATGCTGAGTGTTTCCATCTCAAAACTCACCAATGTATGGAGCTGTGGGCAGCAGCACAGACTCTACATGGTGCCCTATAGGGGGAAGAGTTGTACAGACCAACCGCTTTGGGCATCTACTGTGGTGCACAGTATTCTCAAGATAGGAGAACACGGATCACAGACTGTGCGCCATGGCAGGGCTAGCCACTTGACAGTGTAAAATATGGCTCTAGGTGATTTGGTCATGTTGACTAATGTCACCAAAAATGGGCATGGGTAATTACTGGTGATAAGTGGGTTGAGCACCCGGCCTACTCTGACCCACGCCTGGGACCCTTGCTAATGGTGGGAGGGGTATATGTCGCCCTGTTGGCCAGTGTGTGCCTGCCATAAAGCTCAGCAGCCCTGAGTCAATAACCTACTGGCTGGTCAGTGTCTAGTTGCCCGGCCTGGGTTACCTGGGATAGCTCTGTTGAGCTTAATGTAGGTTCACCGACAGGACGCAGCTTGAAAGTGGATGAGATGATGATACGGAGGAGGCTGCATATCCTATGTATCCATGAGACGAGATGGAAGGGCAGTGCAGTAAAGCCACTTGGCTTGGGATCCAGAGTCTACTATTCAGGTGGAGGGCAGGTTAGAAATGCTGTAGGAATTGTGGTGAGAGAGGCTTCAGAAGGCAGTAAGGGATATCATCGGAATTAATGACAGAGTCATGGCAGTCAGGCTCCAGTGTAATGATAGGGCAGTATTCATAATCTCAGCCTATGCCCCACAGCAGGGTTGTGATAGTGAGGAAAAGCCTGCATTCAGACAGCAGTTGCAGGACCTACTAGATAAAGAGGACAACATGAATTGGTGTTGATAATGGGGGACTTGAATGCACATATTGGGACAGACAGGACAGGATATGAGGACTGCTTGGATCCACATGGGTGGGGCAACAGGAATAAAAAAGGAGAAGCCATTCTAGACTTTTGTCTGGCAAATGGCTTGATAGTAGCCAACACATGGTTCAGAAAGAGCGACAGTCACAAGATCATGTACAAGAGTAGTCAACATGCAACTCAGGTAGACTTCCTGCTAGTAAGGAAATGGCACTGGGGTAGAATCCATGATTGCAAAGTCATCCCCAGTGAAACAGTCAGTCCACAGCATAAACCACTAGTTGCCACAATCAGCTCCAAGCAGTGGTCATAGAAGGCTCTAAGGTCAACAGTGACCAGGCTGAAGACCTGGAAGTTGACTGGAGAGAAAGTACAACAGTTCAAGGAATTACTCAGGGTTCTAGCACCCTAAGAAGAGGAGGAAGTAGGTAGAGTTGAAGATGAATGGCAGCACCTAAAAACAGCATGTGTTAGGACTGCAGAAAAGATATGTGGCTGAGCCAGGTATGGAAATAAGGTACATAAGGAAAGCTGGTGGTGGAATGCAGAAGTCTAGGAAGTCATCAAAAGAAAGAAGGAGTGCAGGAAGAAGTGGGAGATAGAAAAGACTGACCAGGCTAGGAAGGACTATGGGTTGGCTAACAAAGAAGCTAAGAAAGAAGTTGCAATAACAAAGAGTAGGGTATTGGAGGCTCTGTACCAGCTTCTGGAAAGTGACTCGGTAAGGGGCACAAAGAAACTATATCAGGTTGCAAGGCAAAGATAGAAAGATAAAGAAGATAGTTAGACACCCTTCATAAGGGATGCCAGCAACAACCTGCTCACCAGTCCAGAGGACATTAAAGGCAAATGGAAGGAGTATTTCCAGCAGCTTCTGAATGAAGAAAGCCCCACAGAAGCTGTACTGCCCCAGAAACAGCCTACAATGAGAGAAGAAAAGGAACCCCATCCTAGAAGAAGTAAGAACAGCACTAAGGAAGGTGAAGCCAGGTAAAGCAGCAGGCTCAGATGAGGTCACAGCAGCTATGATAAAGATGCTGGGTGTGAGATAGGGCAGAAATGGCTCCTGAGGGTACTAATAGCAGTGTGGAGAGAAAGGTGTATCCCAGATGACTGGAGAATAAGCATACTCGTGCCAGTGTACAAGAACAAAGGGGACATCCACAACTGTGGGCAGTACAGAGGTATCAAACTCCTGTCACACTGCAACCACAAAAAGAGAAGGTTAAGCAGACAGCCTTTTCCTTCACAGCAGGCTACCAGTTTTTCTCAGCAGCAGGTGGGTGACTCTCCTGTGGCCATTTGTTGTACCTCAGACCATTCATCTTTTACCCTAAATCCCTCTGCTGCAGCACCTGCAACATTATGGGCTGAGGGTTAGCCACATCCTATGCAGCTGTTGGGGTCCCTTCAGTGGGCAAGGACGACCCGCTGTTGTTTGTCCTGGAAGTAAAATATGGCTCTAGGTGATTTGGTCATGTTGACTAATGTCACCAAAAATGAGCATGGGTAGTTACTGGTGATAAGTGGGTTGAGCACCCGGCCTACTCTGACCCACGCCAGGGACCCTTGCTAATGGTGGGAAGGGTATATGTGGCCCTGTTGGCCAGTGTGTGCTTGCCATAAAGCTCAGCAGCCCTGAGTCAATAACCTACTGGCTGGTCAGTGTCTAGTTGCCCGGCCTGGGTTACCTGGGATAGCTCTGCTGAGCTTAATGTAGGTTCACCGACAGGACACAGCTTGAAAGTGGATGAGATGATGATACGGAGGAGGCTGCATATCCTATGTATCCATGAGACGAGATGGAAGGGCAGTGCAGTAAAGCCACTTGGCTTGGGATCCAGAGTCTACTATTCAGGTGGAGGGCAGGCTAGAAATGCTGTAGCAATTGTGGTGAGAGAGGCTTCAGAAGGCAGTAAGGGATATCATCGGAATTAATGACAGAGTCATGGCAGTCAGGCTCCAGTGTAATGATAGGGCAGTATTCATAATCTCAGCCTATGCCCCACAGCAGGGTTGTGATAGTGAGGAAAAGCCTGCATTCAGACAGCAGTTGCAGGACCTACTAGATAAAGAGGACAACATGAATTGGTGTTGATAATGGGGGACTTGAATGCACATATCGGGACAGACAGGACAGGATATGAGGACTGCTTGGATCCACATGGGTGGGGCAACAGGAATAAAAAAGGAGAAGCCATTCTAGACTTTTGTCTGGCAAATAGCTGGATAGTAGCCAACACATGGTTCAGAAAAAGCGACAGTCACAAGATCATGTACAAGAGTAGTCAACATGCAACTCAGGTAGACTTCCTGCTAGTAAGGAAATGGCACTGGGGTAGAATCCATGATTGCAAAGTCATCCCCAGTGAAACAGTCAGTCCACAGCATAAACCACTAGTTGCCACAATCAGCTCCAAGCAGTGGTCAGAGAAGGCTCTAAGGTCAACAGTGACCAGGCTGAAGACCTGGAAGTTGACTGGAGAGAAAGTACAACAGTTCAAGGAATTACTCAGGGCTCTAGCACCCTAAGAAGAGGAGGAAGTAGGTGGAGTTGAAGATGAATGGCAGCACCTAAAAACAGCATGTGTTAGGACTGCAGAAAAGATATGTGGCTGAGCCAGGTATGGAAATAAGGTACATAAGGAAAGCTGGTGGTGGAATGCAGAAGTCTAGGAAGTCATCAGAAGAAAGGAGGAGTGCAGGAAGAAGTGGGAGATAGAAAAGACTGACCAGGCTAGGAAGGACTATGGGTTGGCTAACAAAGAAGCTAAGAAAGAAGTTGCAGTAACAAAGAGTAGGGTATTGGAGGCACTGTACCAGCTTCTGGAAAGTGACTCGGTAAGGGGCACAAAGAAACTATATCAGGTTGCAAGGCAAAGATAGAAAGATAAAGAAGATAGTTAGACACCCTTCATAAGGGATGCCAGCAACAACCTGCTCACCAGTCCAGAGGACATCAAAGGCAAATGGAAGGAGTATTTCCAGCAGCTTCTGAATGAAGAAAGCCCCACAGAAGCTGTACTGCCCCAGAAACAGCCTACAATGAGAGAAGAAAAGGAACCCCACCCTAGAAGAAGTAAGAACAGCACTAAGGAAGGTGAAGCCAGATAAAGCAGCAGGCTCAGATGAGGTCACAGCAGCTATGATAAAGATGCTGGGTTTGAGATAGGGCAGAAATGGCTCCTGAGGGTACTAATAGCAGTGTGGAGAGAAAGGTGTATCCCAGATGACTGGAGAATAAGCATACTCGTGCCAGTGTACAAGAACAAAGGGGACATCCACAACTGTGGGCAGTACAGAGGTATCAAACTCCTGTCACACTGCAACCACAAAAAGAGAAGGTTAAGTAGACAGCCTTTTCCTTCACAGCAGGCTACCAGTTTTTCTCAGCAGCAGGTGGGTGACTCTCCTGTGGCCATTTGTTGTACCTCAGACCATTCATCTTTCACCCTAAATCCCTCTGCTGCAGCACCTGCAACATTATGGGCTGAGAGTTAGCCACATCCTATGCAGCTGTTGGGGTCCCTTCAGTGGGCAAGGACGACCCGCTGTTGTTTGTCCTGGAAGAGGCTATGGGAAAGCTTTCCCTGTTTTATCAGAATGTTTTTCCCATCACTGGGGAAGCTGATGCTGCCATTAATAACACTGTTGGCCACATTCCTCCTCATATTTCCTCAGACAGGAATAGTTTACTGGGTCTGGTTCACGGTTTAATTCAGGCTACTACTTACAAAGTAGTTTATGATAAAAGAAAGGCATACCTCTTTTCCTGAATTTGGACAGGAATATGAAGGGACAGATACAGGGCTTTCTCCTCCGATTTTCTGATTCAGACTTGGAGGAAAGCTCAGGTCATGATTCTCCCTATGTGGGTTTCTCTTTCTCTGAGGCTATTTCCAGAATGTGCCAGTGTTTTCATTGGGAGAACACTGAGGTTTCTCAGTCACTAAGAAAATATTCTTAGTGTTACAGAAGGAATTTCCAGAACCTTCACCCATTCCTCCAATTCTGTCAGCTTTGGAAGATGCGTGTGTGTTACTGCCTGCAGTTTTCCTCATAACCATCCAGCTACCCTAAAAAGGCAGATAGAATGTACAAATATGTCCTTCTATTCCAGTGTCCCAGTATTCTACTAGTGGGTTTACCCTTCTTCCTCTCCAGTTCTGCTGGCCAGGTTTTCAAAGATTTTCAGTCTCTCTAGGTGCGTCTGCCGTCTGATGTGGCTGCTGAAACGTGGACCATAAAAGTGACATCTGCATGCACCAGCCCTGAGAACTTTTCAGCCACCAGCTGTATGCCAGGTGCTCCTGCTCCTCGAGGATGTTGGATCTGAATATAAACAAAGCTAAATACCCCTTTGGGGATTCTTTCAGTCCTTTTTGTATAGTTTATAGTCTGCTTAGGTAACAGTAAGTGCAACTGTGGTCTCCAGATTCCCCATAAAGATAGCCATGACCAGTGTCTTTTCTGTTTGGGTAGGGAACACGATTATAAGAACTGGGTCATCTGCCAATCGTTCGTCCCCAAAAGCCTTGGTCGCCGTTTACAGGCTCTTAATTTGTACCTCAAGAATCAGCATTTAATGCAAATTGCGCTAGGTATGGAGGCCGGCTCTGACGCCCCTTCTGAACCGCCAGGGAAGAGGGCCAAGTCCATGAGGCCTACTACTTCCACTGCGCCTCCCTCTGCTGCTCCTCAGCCTGTAGCCATCGTCAGCTTGGTTGAGGACCCAGCCTCCTTCAAAGCAGATACAGTGGGTACCTTACAGGAGGCCGCACAATCTAGAGCGGACGACACGTCCAGGGAGGACGTACCGGCACCTACTCCAGATGCCAGGGGGGAACAAGTACCTTCTATGGGTGCTTTGGACTCGGCCTCCGCCATCCCACCAATTATTCCTAGGCTTACCACCAGCCAGACACCTGATAGGCCTTCTAAAAAAAAATAAAAGACTAGACATCTTTCTCCAGCGCCAGAGACCTTACCCAATTGGCAGGCCTTTAGCCAAAGTTTATACAGTGCCTTCATGGCCCTTAGGCCTTCTACTGAAGCTACTCCTGCTGTTCCACCTCTTCTCAGTCCCACACCTTCCATCCCTGAAAGAACTGTGAGTCAACCAGCAGAGGAGGAGTTGTCTGACTCCTCGGAGGACTCCCTGTCCTACTCCTCCCAGATCTCACCCCCCCCCCGGGGTATGGATCTCCTGAGGAAGCCTCTGCAGAGCCTGATTCTCCAGTGGAAGACTTAACCTTCGGGGATACTGTTAACTTGATGAGAGACCACTTCAAGTGGAATGCTCAGACATAACTGAGGCGCAAAAGAGATTTTATGATCTCATACAGATGGAATCTCCAAACCCTTCACCAATTCCACCTGTTTAGCCAGCTTTCCTGGATGCATTTGCTGCAGGATCCAGTAACCCAGATTCCTAGCCACCTGCTCCTCATAGGGCAGATAGATTATACAAGGTCTCTGACGCAGACAAATTCTTGTTCAAGTGCCGTCCAGCAGACCCTGCCACTTTCTCCATTTCTACTGACAGGGCATCTAAACTCCTTCCTACCACCACTATCCTCCTTGCAGATAAGGACAGCAAGACCATGGAGAGATGGGGAAAGAAGATTTAGAGAATTCCTGACTCACACAAATTTATTTTCAGAGCATTAAATTGCCAGTTCCATATGCTAAAATTTCAGCAACATACCATGGAACTCCTCAAACAAAAAGTGTCTTCCTTTCCTGCTTGTGCAGAATCTAAAGAGTTACAAGAGTTAATGCATTCTACAAGCCAAGTAACTAAGCACACCTTACACTGTGGTTTTGACCCCCTAGAAGCTTCTTGCAGGGCAGTAGTCACCGGTTCTGTCCTTAGAAGGCATGCATGGCTTAAGAAACAGCCCTTGCCAGACCATGTCAAATCTAAATTGTTGGATGCACCCTTGCACAAAGACAACTTATTTGGCACTAAGGCAGAGGAGGTCTTAAAAAAGATGGAAGAAAAAGTTAAATGTATGCAGACAGTTGTAGTCCAGCCACCCAAGTTCAGCAGGTATTGTTCCTCCAAGCACTGGTCCTTTCCTGCTCCCACCAGGTCAGTTCAGCCCAAACCCTGTGGAAGCAGACCCCCCAGACAGCAGCCACAGGGAATGCAGAGATCAAAACAGTGGATTTCCTCCACTTCAAAAATAGGGAGATGTTCTTCGTATTTCACTGTTTCAGTCATCACACTTGGGGGTTATCTGCCTGCAGGTAGCCCTCAGTCGGCCCGAATACCAGAGACTTAGTTTTTCGGCGTCGGATGCTGTCGCTCCAGGACTGACGTCAGGTCATCAGGGGTATAAAAACAGGCAGCCGACACCATTACATTAGTCTTTCTTGCCAAGGAGCCTGGAGCAGAAGCAGTTCGCAAGTGCTGGTCAGCCACTACCTGAATTTTCGTTTACGAATTAAATAATCCTGAAGTCTTCTAAAGCTAAGTACTTCATTGGGGATCCTTTTTTCTTGCTCTAACCGATGTCAGAAAAAGTTAACAATTGTCTTGTTTGTGGAAAACAAATACCTCACAGAGATTTTCATTCTTACTGTGTCACCTGTTTAGGCCCAGACCACGACGTACCTCGCTGTCGATTTTGTGCCTTGTTTAACACCCGAACCATTCGTCGTCAGGCTCTCTGTTGCTAAATTCTTTTCTTCCCGATC
This sequence comes from Protopterus annectens, assembly GCF_019279795.1. Lineage (NCBI taxonomy): Eukaryota > Metazoa > Chordata > Ceratodontiformes > Protopteridae > Protopterus > Protopterus annectens. The sequence continues at coordinate 573,514,024 of NC_056737.1, forward strand.
TCTGTATTCTGAAATGGCTTTGGTAAGCCATATGATTACCGATATCCCGAAAAAATGTAAGGATAAAGACAGAGGCAGACCGCATAGGTCCAAAGGTACCGATGACGCTTCGGTTAAGCTAGTCGCCATTCCGCCGGTACTCAGTGAGGCGCATTTGCAGCCCTTGATGCCTGCTACAGTGGATTTGCAGGCCTCTACCGATACCTATTCAGAGTCTAGTATGCCGCGAGACTCTTCTTCGACTATGGAACCTGCGGATGTCTCTGCCTTGGATGGGTCCGGAGCCGCTGTGCAGGCACCGGCTTCTGAGGCAGTCCTTTGCTCAACCGATGTTTGACTCAAACTGACGACTTCTTTTTTAACCAAAACTACCAAGTTTCTTAGGCCCAGACTATGCACTACACCTAGAAAACAGACGACCAAAGCACATGCACCTGCTCCCATGCCACAAAAACAAATGCTTAGAATGGCAGAAGACCTTATTATGCTGATTAGGAGAAGTCAGCCTTCCCCCTGCTAAGAGAAAAAGAGACCAGTCCCCTACAGCTTCTACAGACCAGGAGTCCAATTACTTTGAGATTTCTGGTTATGAAGACATGCCTTTATCTGCTTATGAGGATTCAAATACAGAGGAATTCATTCCCTCTGCCTCCCCTCCAGAGGATTTTTCTTTTGGTGAAACCTTGCATACCTTAAGAGTTTCCATTGGGAATGCCAAGACTATCCTCAGTCCAAAAAGAGACTCAGAGAATTCCTAGAGTTGCCTCAGCACAGGCCTTTAGCAATATCCCCTGTCCTGGATGTTGCTGATGATGTTTTTATGGAATCCAGTCTTACTCCTGACACTTTACCTCCTGCCCCTAGGAAACTAAACAGGTACTACAGAGTACCTGACACTCACAAATTTCTTTTCAAGAATCCTACTGCTGACCCAGAGGTCATTTACCAGGAGCCTAAGGGTATCAAGGCTACTACAGCCTAGAATCCCACCCCTTCGGGCAGGGATTCCAGAGCTTTGGACAGATGGGTAAGAAGGTATATACCTCTGCAACGCTTGCTATTAGGGCATTGAATTGTCAGTTTTACATGCTGAAGTACCAGCAGCATATTATGGAACTTATTAAACAAAAAGTTACAACCTTTACAGACTGTGCAGAGAATAAAGAATTGCAGGAGCGTATGCACTCGGCAAGCCAAGTCTGTAAGCATACTTTGCAGTGTGGCTTTGATGCCCTAGAAGCATTTTGCCAGGCAGCAGTCACTGGATCTGAATTGAGAAGACATGCTTAGTTCAAGGTGCAGACCTTGCCAGACCATGTCAAATCAAAGTTACTAGACATTCCTTTGAACAAGGACAGTTTGTTTGGTACCAAAGCAGAAGAGGTTCTTAAAAAGATGGAAGAAAAAGCTAAGTCTATGCAGACTGTTAAATAATTCTTACAAGTGCAACCCCCTAGATTCAGTAGGCATTGCCCTTCCAAACATTGGTCCTTTCTAGCCCCCTCCAGGCCTTCTCAAACCAGACCCAGGGGAAACAGACCACCCAGACTACAGTCTCAGGGTATGCAGAGATCTAAGCAATGAAGTGCCCCCACCCCTAAAGCAGGGAGTGGTAAGCCCACTCCCCAGCCCTGCCCAATTGCTTGTACCCCTAGGAGGAAAACTTGCCCTTCGTGCACAAAATTGGATGTCCATCACACAGGACCAATGGGTCCTCAACACTGTATCCCAGGGGTACAAATTTTATTTCCATTCACTGCCAACCCCAAGCGGGTTTCCAGACCTCCTCCAAACCAGTGGGCAGAGGCTCAAAGCAAAGTAGCTTCCCTGCTCAATATCAGAGCTATTCAGCCGGTTCCAGTAGAACAGAAGGGTCAAGAATTCTACTCCAGACTCTTCCTGGTACCCAGGAAAGAAGGCTCTTAGTGCCCAATCCTGGATCTTTCAGTTCTCAACACCTTCCTGGTGGTACCAAATTTCAGAATGCTTACCCCTGCAACAGCTTCTTCCTATGTTAGCCAAGGGTGCCTGGTTAGTCACCCTAGACTTAAAAGAAGCCTATCTGCACATCCCCATAAGGGAGTCATGCAGGAATTATCTACATTTCAGGGCAGGATCTATGCATTATCAATTCTCTGCACTTCCCTTTGACTTATCTACTGTGCCCTGAGTTTTCATAAAATGCCTGGCTCCAGCCATTGCATACTGCAGGCAGAGAAATATCCATATTTTTCCATACTTGGTTGACTACCTGATTCAGATGGACAGTCAGGAATTGCTGTTGCAGCACCTGACATTTGTGAAACACCTTCTCACTTCCTTGGGGTACACCATCAACAAAAAGAAATCAAAACTGGTACCCAGTCAAAAGATTGTGTTCCTGGGAGCAAGCTTGGACACAACATCCCAGATGGCATTCCTCACTTCAGAAAAACAAGTCTACCTGACAGCCTACTTCAAACAAATGGCTACCAGAATCCAGCTATCCGCAAGAAAAGTACTGCATGCCCTTGGGTTCATGGCCTCATGTATACTGTTAATTCTATATGCAAGACTGCATATGAGGAAACTTCAATGGTACTTAAACAGTCTTTGGTGCCAACATTCTCAGGACCTGGAAACAGTCATTCCTGTCATACCATGTCTAAGGACAGAGTTCCTTTGGTGGGCAGAAGCATGCTACCACAACAAGGGACTGCCCTTTTCTCAACCCCACGCCGCCCAGACCCTAACCACAGATGCATGAGACTATGCCTGGGGGAGCACACATTGATGGCAAATGCATTCAGGGCCACTGAAGCCCAAGTCAAATTCATCTGCACTTCAACCAAAAAGAGATGCTAGCTGTGCAGAATGCCCTGTCAGCTTTCAGATCCCTTCTCATTCCAGGATAACTGCTAATAAAAACAGACAACACCACAGTTATGTGGCACATCAGCTAGCAGGGCAGAACCCACTCCTACCCACTCTGCAGGTTAGCCATGGCTCTGTGGCACACAGCCTTGGACATGCAAGTCCATCTGCAAGCTCATTTCCTGCCAGGCAAACAAAACTCACGGGAAGACGACTTAAGCAGAAATCTCCTAGACCCACATGAGTGGCAATTGGAGCCCAGCACCTTCAACCTTCTGATTCAGAAATGGGGAACCCAGAGGTGGATCTCTTTGCCTCCCCCTACAACCACCAGCTCAGCAAATTCTGCACCAGGAATCCTCACAGCAGGGCCTGGAAAGTGGATACCCTATCTTTTCAGTGGGTAAATCTCTCAATCTATGCCTTTCCCCCTCTGCCCCTTCTCTCAAGAGTATTACTCAAGATAAAACAGGACAGACCAAAGACAATTCTAATTACCCTGGACTTGGCCACTCCAGCACTGGTACCCACTCCTGCGCAGCCTGTTACTGGTGCCACCCTGGCACCTACACCAGAACCCAACCGTGCTCTCTCAGCAGGAGGGACAGATTTTGCATCCACAACTGCAAACCTTAAGTCTTGCAGCCTGGCTTATTCCTTGAACTTTCCCCCAGCAACCCTAAGTAAGCAGGTGCTGTATGTCATTCTTGAAGCCAGAAGACCCAGTACAAGAAAATCCTATGCTGGTAAGTGGAAAGGTTCTGCTATTGAATTCTATCTAAAGGAGAGGACACAACTCTGCCCTCCCTGCCTCTAATCCTGGATTACTTAGATCTACTCCACAAAGGCCTGTCCTTCTCCTCCATTAAGATACATGCCTCAGTCATTTCGGCTCATTACAACACTGAGCCACCTCTCTTCTTGCACCCTCTTTTCAAACAGTTCCTGAGAGGGGCAAACAACTTTAAGACCACCAAGGAGAGCACCCACCCCTGCTTGGGACCTTAACTTTGTACTGGAAAAGCTTCCCCTCTTTGAACCTGCAGCGTTAGCAGACTTAAAATTCCTGTCTTGGAAAACAGTCTTGCTTCAGGCCATATCTTCAGCTAGAAGAGTGTATGAGCTACAAGCACTTATGGCTGTGGAACCCTTCATTATTTTCCATGCTGACAGGGTTTCCCTCAGGGCTAATCCTTCCTTAATGCCTAAAGTGGTGTCCAGTGTGGCTCTCAACCAAGCCATCCATTTGCCAACTTTCTTCCCTAATCCTCAAAGTAAAGGGGAAAGGATCCTGCACTCCTTGGACGTGCACAGACAGCTCAGATTCTACCTTGATAGTACTAAGCCCTTCAGAAAATCTGACCAGTTACTACTCAGCTTTGCAACAGGGGGCAGAGGGCAAGGCCATTTCAAAACAATTAATTTCCAAATGGATAGCACACTGCATCCATTTCTGCTACAAGCACCATGGGAAACCAACTGCTCAGGGTGCCAGAACACATTTCACTAGGGCCACATCTACCTCTACAGCATTTCTCAGGGAGGTTCCTACCAGAAACATACTGGAAGCTGCTACCTGGAGTTCAGTACACACCTTCACCAAGCATTACCACTTGCCTATCTTTTCCAAATCCAGGGCAGGTTTTGCAACAGCAATCCTGCAAGGCATACTAGCCAGCCCTAACTCTTCTTAACTGCCTCCACCCTTCTTCAGCTTTGGGAATCCACCCAAGTGTGATGACTGCAACAGTGAAACACGAAGAACATAGTATAGTTGTGTACACTTACCATAAATGTAGATGACTGAGTGTATTCACTGTTGCAGTCCTGGTTTCCCTCCCTCCAGCCCCATTTTTTTTTCTCTCTCTCTCTCCTCTCTATGGCTATTACTCACCCCTTTCAGAGGTATTGGTATTGGTATTTACTTTTTACTGGTGATGTTTTCCCCACCATAACTTAGCTCCCTATTTGGGGGCTCCTGACATTTGGGGCAAGAAAAACTGAAGTAATGGCGTCGACTGCATGTTTTTATATCCCTGATGACCTGACGTCAGTCATGGAGCGACAGCATCTGACGCAGAAATATTAAGTCTCTGGTATTCGGGCCGACTGAGGGCTACCTGCAGACAGATAACCCCCAAGTGTGATGACTGCAACAGTGAATACACTCGAACATCTACATTTATGGTAAATGTACATAACTGTACTTTCTAAGCCACCCCATCATGGTAAGAACTCACAATGACTCTCCTCCCTCTGCCCACCTTCATTTACCCCTAGGAAGAAAACTGTCCTTTCACGCAAGAACCTGGACCACCATTACCAGCGATCACTAGGTCCTCAACATAGTGTCCCAGGGATACAGATTTTCATTCCACACTCTTCCAACCCCAAAAGGGTCCCAGGTCTTCCTCCAAAACAGTGAGCAGAGGCACAAAAGCAAGTTATTTCCCTGCTCTCTATGAGGGCAACAGAGCACGTTCCTGCAGAACAGAAAGGCCAAGGTTTCTACCCCAGACTTTTTCTGGTACCCAGAAAAGAAGGCACCTGGCTTCCCCATCTTCTATCTATCCATTCTAAACACCTTTCTGGTGATACCAAAATTCGGAATGCTCACCCTCCAGCAACTACTACCCATGCTCTCCAAGGATGCTTGGCTAGCCACCCTAAACCTAAAAGAGGCCTACCTCCACATTCCTGTCAGGGAATCATACAGGAAATACCTAAGTTTTCACAAAATGTCTGGCTCCGGCCATTGCCTTTTGCAGACAAAGGAATATCCAAATTTATCCATACTTGGACGACTGCCTAATTCAGGCAGACAGTCAAGAAAGGTTGCTCAAGCACCTGGCCTTTGTAAAATCCCTACTGACCTCCCTAGGGTACACTGTCAACAAAAAGAAATCCAAATTGGTACCCACCCAAAAGATTATATTCCTAGGAGCAAGCCTGGACACAGCATCCCAGATGGCATTCCTTACTCAGAAAAGCAAACTTACCTCACAGCCTGCTTCTCTCAACTAGCCTACTGACCCCAGTTATCAGCAAGGAAAGTCCTGCAAGCTCTGGGGTTCATGGCATCTTGTATTCTACTCATTCCATATGCCAGACTGCATATGAGGAAACTTCAATGGTACCTAAAAAGCCTTTGGTATCAACACTGTCAAGACATGGAAACTCTTATACCCATGATACCTTGCCTCAGGAAAGATTTTATTTGGTGGGCAGCAGCATGCTTCCACAACAAAGGACTACCCTTCTCACCACCCCCGCTACCCAGACCCTCGCCACAGATGCATCAGACTATGCCTGGGGTGCACACCTGGGTGGCAGGTGCATACAGAGCCAATGGAGCCCACAGCAAATCCATCTGCACATCATCCTAAAAGATGTTAGCTGTCTAGCACACATCGACAGCTTTCAGGCCCCTTTTTCTTCCCAGGGGCTCTCCTGATCAAAACAGACAACACCACTGTGATGTGGTATATCAACAAGCATGGAGACCCTCCATGCAGGCTGGCCATGATTCTTTGGCACACAGCCTCTGCCATGCAACTCCACCTGTTAGCACTATTCCTGCCAGGTTCTCTAAACTCTCTGGCAGACCACTTAAGCAGAAATCTTCTGGACCCACACAAGTGGCAGCTAGACAAAAGAACCTTCACCCTAATAACTCAAAATGGGGCACCCCGAAGGTCAACCTCTTTGCCTCCCATACCAACCATCAGCTCATCAAGTTCTGCACCAGGGAGCATCACTGCATGGCTTGGAAAGTAGATGCCCTGTCCTTCCCCTGGGTCAATCTATCAGTCTATGTCTTTCCTCCACTACCTCTCATCACCAGGGTACTGGTAAAAATAAGGGAGGAAAAACCAAGCACAATTCTTATTGCTCCAGACTGGCCTTGAAAGCACTGGTACCCACTGCTACGCAGCCTGTCCCCACTGCTACCATGGCATGTCACTCAGACCCCAACCCTACTGACCCAGAGAGAAGGGGAATTCATGCATCCCCAATTGCAGACCCTCAATTTGGCAGCTTGGCTAATTCCCTAACCACTGATCAATCTGCCAACCTCAGTAAACAGGTTCTAGATGTTATACGTGAGGTCAGATGCCCTAGCACTAGAAAGTCTTATGCTGACAAATGGAAAAGGTTCTGCACCTGGATTCAGGATAAGGGAGCCGATATGGCACGCCTTCCCTCCCTCTCATCCTGGATTACTTAGCTGACCTGCTACACAGTGGTCTCTCTTTTTTCTCTATTAAAATTCATGCATCTGCTATCTCTGTCCATTTCCCCACTAAGCAGCCCTTTTTTTGCACTGTCTGATCAAACAATTCCTAAGAGGGGGTAGCAACTTGAGGCCACCCAGAAGAACACCTACCTCAGCTTGGGACCTTAATTTTGTGTTGGAGAAACTCCCCCTCCCCCTTTCAAACCAGCATCCTTAGCAGAGTTAAAATTTCTCTCCTGAAAGACTGCTTTTCTTCTGGCCATCACTTCACCCAGAAGGGTTAGCCATTCACCATCTTCCATGCTGACAGGGTTTCCCTCAGGACTAACCCATCCTTCATGCCCAAAGGGGTGTCCAATGTGACTCTCAACCAGTCCATTCATTTGCCCACCTTCTTCCCCTAACCCACAGAACAAGGGGGAAAGGATCCTGCACTCTCTAGATGTGCACAGACAGCTCAGATTCTATCTAGACAGGACTAAATCATTCAGAAAATCTGATCAATTGCTGGTTAGCTTTGCTGCAGGGGTGGAGGGCAAGGCCATCTCCAAACAAACAATTTCCAAATGAATGGCACACTGCATCCATTTCTGTTACATGCAACAGGGAAAGCCTCACCCTAAGGGGGTCAGGACTCACTCCACCAGAGCAGCCTCCACCTCTGCAAATTTCCTCATAGGAGTCCCCACCAGGGACATCCTGGAGGCTGCCACATGGACATCTGTTCAAATTTTCACCAAGCATTACCACCTACCTATCTTCTCCAAATCCAGGGCAGGCTTTGCCACTGAAGTCTTGTAGGGCATCCTAGCCAGCCCCTAAGTCTCCTTGACTACCTCCACCCTTTCCTCAGCTTTGGGAATCAACCCAAATGTGATGACTGCAACAGTGAAACACAAAGAACATAGTACAGTTGTGTACACTTAACATAAATGTAGATGTTTGAGTGTATTCACTGTTGCAGTCGTGGTTTCCCTCCCTCCATCCCCATCTTTTCTCTCTCTCCTTTCAAAGGGACATTTTGGTATTTACTTTACTGGTAGGGTTCCTACACCAGAACCTGGCTCCCACTTGGGGGCTCCTGACAGTTAGGTCAAGAAAAACTGATGTAATGGTATCAGCTGCGTTACTTTATACTACTGACAACCTGACATCAGTCCTGAAGTGACAGCAACCGACACAGAAATACTAAGCCTAAGCCTCTGGTATCCGGGCCAGCTGAGGGCTACCCTGGCAGGGATAACCAAAATGTGATGACTGCAACAGTGAATACACTTGAACATCTACATTTATGGTAAGTGTACACAACTGTACTTTCTTCTCTGTCTGATAAGGATGGGAAGATTATTGATAATTATGGGAAAAAAAGTGTTTGCTTCTCAACTTTGAGTTTCAGAATGTTGAATTGACAGAGTGTTGTGTTAAAGTTTGATCTAACTAATTGGTAAAGAGTATGAGGACTCTTTTGTCTGCAATTTCTTTTGAGGAAAGCTATGCTTTAAATAATTTAGTTTTTTTCAGTTGCACAAGTCTCTGTTTTGAGGTTTGCCTGGCTGTGTTCCCAGACCCTCCCACATGATGTTAAAAAATTAGATTTTAAATTCTTATTTGGATAGAGATTTTTGATGTTCATCGTGTTTCACTGTTGCAGTCATCACATTTAGGTTATCTGCTTGCAGTAGCACTCAGTCAGCCTGATTAACAAAGTCTTGGGTCCTGCGTCTGTTGCTGTCTCTTCTTCCATGACGTCAGGGAGTCAGGGGTATAAAACATGCAGCCGGTGCTATTACATTAGTCTTTCTTGCCGTGCGGTGCCCAAAGCAGAAACAGTTCGCAGGTGCCGGTCGGCCGACTCCTGAAATTTTCATTTTCGAGTTTCAGAATCAAAGTCTTCAACTAAAAGTTAAGTACCCCGTTGGGGAAACTTTTTCTTGCTCTAAACCAATGTTAGTAAAAGTAAATAATTGCATTTCTTGTGGAAAGCAAATACCTCATAAAGATTTTCATTCGTACTGTATTCCTTGCCTAGGCCCTGACTACGACATACCTCGCTGTTGGTTTTGTGTCTTATTTAAACCAGGAACTATCCGTTGTCAGTATATTTTCGCTTCTAAATATTTTGGTGCTCGGTTCAATTATCCACATATGTCTTCGGTAAGCCATCCAACTACCGACATTCCGATAAAACGCAAAGATATAGACAGAGACAGGCCGCCTAGGTCCAAAGCTGTCGATGACGCTTCTCCTAAGCCAGTCACCAGTTTGCCGGTACTCAGTGAGATGCTTTTACAGCCCCTGATATCCACTACTTCAGATTCACAGACCTCTACTGAGACCCATTCAGAGTTTGGTATGCCATGAGATGCTTCAACTGTGGAACCTGCAGATGTCTCTACCTTGGATGGGTCCAGAGCCGCTGTGCAGGCACCGGCTTCTGAGGGTGTATTCAGGCCTACTGACTTGCATATTAAACCAGCGCCATCTTCCTTTAAGGCCTAAAACGCAGACCATGCCTAGAAAACTGACGCCCAGACCACATGGTCAGGCCTCTATGCCTAAAAAACAAATGATAAGAATGGCTGAAGACCTTATTACTTTAATCAGGGGAAGCCAACCTTCCCCCTCTAAGAGACCTAGGACTGAGTTTGCTTATGATACTTCTGACCAGGAATCTGAAATTTCTGTTTCCTCTGATGACCAGGATTTACCCTTATCTACCTATGAGGATTCCGATGCTGAGGACTATGTTCCCTCCACTCCCCCCCCCCCCCGGAGGATTTCTCTGTTGGTGAAACCTTGCATACTCTTAGTGAGCATTTTCACTGGGAAAGTCAGGATTTCTCTGATTCTAAAAAGAGGCTTAGGGATTTCTTACTCCTGCCCCAGCACAGGCCTTTAGCTATCCCTCCTGTACTAGACATTGTTGATGCCTTTTCGGAATCTGTATTGGCCCCTGACTCTTTACCTCCTGCTCCCAGAAAACCTGATAGATATTACAGGGTTCCTGACTCTCACAAATTTCTTTTCAAAAATCCTACTGCGGATCCCGAGACCATTTCACAGGGACCCAAGGGCATTAAAGCTACTACTGCCAAAAATCCTACCCCCTCTGATAGAGACTCCATGGTGCTGGATAGATGGGGTAAGAAGGTATACACTTCTGCAACTTTGGCCATTAGGGCCTTAAACTGCCAGTTTCGTATGTTAAAGTATCAGCAGCATATTATTGGATTGCTTAAACAGAAAATGATGTTGATTCCTGATTGTGCTGAAAATAAGGATTTACAGGATTTAATGCATTCTGCTGAACACGTTGGAAAACGTACTTTGCAATGTGGTTTTGATTCACTAGAGGCATCTTGCAGGGCTGCTGTCACTGGGTCTGTACTTATAAGGCATGCTTGGCTTAAGGAGCAATCCTTGACAGATCATGTTAAAAGCTAAATTATTGGATGCTCCCTTAAATCAGGACCACCTGTTTGACAATAAGGCAGAAGAAGTTCTTAAAAAGATGGAGGAAAAAGTTAAATCTGTGCAAACTGTTAAAGATTTCTTACAAATACAACCTCCAAGATTTAGTAGGCATTGGCCTTCTAAGAACTGGTCCTTTCCTGCCTCTTCCAGGCCTTCTCAGTCCAAACCCAGATCCAGCAGAACACCCATACTTCAGTCCCAGGGTACGCACAGGACTAAGCAGTGGGGGGCCCCCACTTCCAAATCTGGGAGTAGTAAAACTCCCCCCTATGGTAAACTGTCTCAATGACGTAACTTTAAAACTTCCAAGCACTTCTCAACTGGCTGCCCCTTTGGGGGGAAAGATTGCTCTACATGCAAAAAACTGGGAACTCATTAACCAGTACAAATGGGTTTTAAATGTAGTGTCCCAAGGTTACAGATTTCACTTCCACACATTACCAACCCCAAACGGTTGGCCAGATCTATCCCCAAATCAGTGGGCAGAGGCTCAAAAGCAAGTACTCTCTCCCTTAAGCATAAAGGCTATTCAAACTGTACCAGAAGAGGAAAAGGGGCAAGGTTTCTACTCAAGACTTTTCCTGGTACCCAGAAAAGAAAATTCATGGCATCCTATCCTGGACCTGTCTACTCTAAACACCTTCTCGGTGATTCCAAAATGCAAGATGCTGACTCTTCAGTTGCTTCCTATGCTAGGCAAAGATGCCTGGTTGGCAACACTCGATTTAAAGGAAGCATACCTGCACATCCCAATCAGGGAATCTTGCAGAAGACACCTACGCTTTAAAGCAGGCCACATGCACTATCAGTTCTCTGCACTGCCCTTTGGCTTATCTACTGTGCCCAGGGTATTCACAAAGTGCCTAGCTCCAGTCATTGCATTTTGCAGGCAAAGAATTATTCAAATATACCCATACCTGGACGATTGTCTAATTCATGCAGAAAGCCAGGACATACTTTTGAATCATCTGGTCTTTGTACAAAGAGTGCTGACTTATCTGGGGTACACCACAAATGAAAAGAAATCACACCTGGTACCCTGTCAACAAACTATATCCCTGGGAGCAAGCTTGAATACAACTTCCCGGATGGCTTTCGTCACGCCAGAGAAACAAATTAATTTGACAACCTACTTCAAACTAGTGGCCACAAAAACCCTGCTATCTGCAAGGCAAATACTGCAAGCCTTGGGGTTCATGGCCTCCTGCATTCTTCTAATCTCATATGCAAGACTGCTTATGAGGAAACTACAATGGTATCTAAAAAGCCTATGGTGTCAACATTTTCAGGATCTAGAAGCAATGATTCCTATCATACCTTGCCTACGCCTAGAGTTCCTTTGGTGGGCAGAGGCCTGCCACCAAAACAAGGGACTACCATTCTCTCTACCCCCTGTTGCCCAAACCTTAACAACAGACGCATCAGACTATGCCTGGGGGGGGGGCTCACCTGGCAAGGAAGGGCATTCAGGGCAAATGGAACCCAAACCAAATGCACCTGCATATCAATCAGAAAGAAATGTTAACTGTACAGAATGCTCTGACTGCCTTCAAGGACCACATTCTTCCAGGGCAATTAATGGTAAAGAAGGACAACACTACTGTTATGTGGTACATAAACAAGCAGGAGGGTACCCATTCTTAACCCCTCTGCAGACTAGCCATTTCATTGTGGAACACAGCCTTGAGCTACCAAGTGCATCTACAAGCTCAGTTCCTGCCAGGAAAACTAAATACACTGGCAGACGGGCTAAGCAGAAACCTCATGGATCCACACGAGTGTAAACTGGAACCAAAGATTTTCAGCATGTTAACAAACAAATGAGGGAGCCCAGATATAGACCTGTTTGCCTATCCAGAACTACCAATTGGACAAATTTTGCACAAGGACTCCCTACAAACAAGCTTGGAAAGTGGATGCTCTGTCCTTCAGCTGGAAAAACCTATCAGTTTATGCCTTTCCTCTCCAAAGTACTACTAAAGATCAAACAGGACAAACCAAGGACGATATTGATTGCACCAGACTGGACACGCCAGCACTGGTAACCCCTCTTGCGCAGTGTGTCACTGTTGGCCCCATGGCACATGCCTCAGACCCCTACCTTGTTGTCTCAGCAGGAGAACCAGATTCTGCACCCTCAGCTTCAAACCCTGAACCTAGCAGCTTGGCTAATTACCTAATCACTCCTTTACCATCCCTCAGTAAACCAGTGATGGATATCATTTTAGAGGCAAGGAGGCCTAGTACTAGAAAATCTTATGCTGAAAAATGGAAAAGATTCTGTGTCTGGAAACAGTCTCAAGGGATGAACACAGCAGCGCCGAGCTTACCTCAGATTTTACAATACTTAACTGAGATGCTTCACCAGGCCCTTTCCGTTTCCGCCATCAAAATTCACGCCTCAGCCATTTCAGCTCATTATAACACAGACTCTCCCTTCTTCTGTCATCCACTGCTCAAGCAGTTCCTCAGAGGGGCCAAAAATTTAAGACCACCCAGGAGAGCCCCAACTCCAGTCTGGGACCTTACCTTTGTATTGGAGAAACTCACTCTTCCTCCTTTCGAGCCAGCTGCTAGTGCAGAATTAAAATTCCTTTCTTGGAAAACAGCCTTCCTTTTAGCAATCACTTCAGCAAGAAGGGTATCTGAATTACAGGCCCTTATGGCAGTGGAGCCTTTCATCATCTTTCATGCGGACAGGGTGTCCCTCAGAACCAATCCCTCTTTCATGCCCAAGGTGGTATCCAGTGAGGCTCTTAATCAGTCCATTCATTTGCCAACCTTCTTTCCTAATTCACAGAACAAAGGGGAATGGATACAGACAACTTAGATTTTACTTGGACAGGACTAAACCTCAAAGGAAATCTGAACAACTGCTGGTGGCATTTGCTGCAGGGGCGGAGGGGAAGGCTATTTCAAAGCAAACCATTTCTAAATGGATAGGCCATTGCATTCATTTCTGCTATAAGCACCATGGAAAACCTATCCCACAGGGGATCAGCCCCATTCAACCAGGGCTGCATCTACCTCTACAGCCTTTCTCAGAGGTGTCCCTACCAGGAACATCCTAGAAGCTGCTACCTGGAGTTCTGTACATACTTTCACCAAGCAATACCATTTGTCAATTTTCTCTAAATCCAGAGCTGACTTTGCCACTGCAGCCTTGCAGGGTCTTATAGCTGGTCCTAATGCTATTTAAATTCCTCCTCCCATCCTTAGCTTTGGGAATCTACCCAAATGTGATGACTGCAACAGTGAAACACGAAGAACATAGTACAGTTGTGTACACTTACCATAAATGTAGATGTTCGAGTGTATTCACTGTTGCAGTCCTGGTTACCCTCCCTCCAGCCCCCTGACTTTTTTTGGCTATACCTCTACTCTTCTTTGCTAAGCTTAAAAGCTTTTTGGTGTATTTGTTTTTTTATCGGAGGTATATCCTTGTGTGTGCGTGTGTGTGTGTGTATATGTGTGTGTGTGTGTGTGTGTGTTTGTGTGTGTGTGTGTCTATATATATATATATATATATATATATATATATATATATATATATATATATATATATATATATACACACACATATATATATATTGTTTTATTGCTTTCCATTAAGGGGGCACCTGACATCTGGGGCAAGAAAAACTGATGTAATGGCGTCGGCTGCATGTTTTATACCCCTGCTCCCTGACGTCATGGAAGAAGAGACAGCAACCGACGCAGGACCCAATACTTTGTTAATCAGGCCGACTGAGGGCTACTGCAAGCAGATAACCTAAATGTGATGACTGCAACAGTGAATACACCCGAACATCTACATTTATGGTAAGTGTACATAACCATACTTTTTTGGGCCCCTCTGCTGCATAGGTGATCAGAAAGTGTGATGAAAGGGGTAAGTTGATTCAGGGAATCTCTGAGATTTGTTAGCCCTCCTTTTCCAATTTTTCAAAGGGATTCTGTAACCTCTCATCAAATTCTGGCCAAAAAAGGGCAGTCTCAACAAAATGAAGGTGAACAGATGTTTAAGAAAAAAGGGCAAGGGGTTCCAAAAAGAATTCTGGAACCTCCCAAAGCCAAAGGCAGTCTAACAAGTCAGAATGACTATTTAAATGATATCCTCCCCACCCCACTGTGACATCTCCATTTCCCTTCTAGAAAGTCTGAGTATCCACTTTTCTCTTGGGCAACAAATAATTTCAGACAAAAGAGTTCTCAGGATCATTCATTAAGGTTGCAGATTGCAGTGGGAGGAAATCCTTCTTTTCCAGGGGGTAATTCCTCATCCACCAGACAGCACTCTTATTTCCACCTGTCCTTTATCACATGCTGTCTCAGGGAGTGATAGAACCAGTACCTTCTTCTGAGGTATTCAAGTATGTTTTCAGTGCCAGAGAAAGAAAAGTGCTTGGAGACCAGTTCTGGATCTTTCTTTCCTAAACCTGTTTGTGATAGTGCCCAAATTCTAAATGATGTCACTTCACAACCTGTTACTGCTTCATTCTCATTCAAGTTTCATAGTAACACTAGATTTAAAAGATGGTTATCACATCAGTCATCCACACTTCAGGCATTTAGGTTTTGTGTGTCTGGATTACATTATCAGTTCTCTGCCTTACCTTTTGGACTATCCACTGCAACAAGAGTGTTCGCAAAATGTCTAGTTCCAGATCTGATGTCATTTTCATTCATTCATTTTTCAACTGATAGATCTTTGATCCAGCATTTACTTAGACTCTCGGATCCAACCCTTGAGCTCCTCCCTTTACCCACAATTCCCCAGAACCATGTAATACCCCAGACCTCGTTTGCTGCTGCTTCACTTCAGGCATGGATTCTGCTGTCTCGAGCTTATAGAGTGTTTTTTTCTTGCAATTTGTGAGTGTAATTTACTATTTTTATCACTTACTGTTCTTCCTGTCTTAGTTTCTCTCTCACCCTTCCTTCCTATCAATGTTTACAAGTTGGTAGCATTAGTCTCTCTTTCTTTTTCATACACTTTTTTCTTGGGTACTGGTTGATACCACCATTGGTACTTCTTCCTTCTTTTTTTTCCTTTGCTTTCCTGTCCTCTCTTTGGGTATTTCTTGGATACTATTGTTGGTATGCTCTTTCCTTTATTTTTTCCCTGAACAAAAACAAAATCTTTTTGTTTCCACGTTTTCTCTCTATCATGGCTGAAAAAAACCTATGGATTTTAAAAAGTGTGCTTTCTGTGGGCATAAGAGACTTAATTCTGATCCGACAGCGGAGATAAAAGATCCCGATCCCCTCGTTTATCTCGGGAGTCCATTTCCCTAAGGCTGCCTTCACCTTTTCTCCAAGAAACACCAAGGAGGATGTCACATCCCCCATCCACCTCATTCTCTGTCAGGTTCTCCTGGAGCCTGTCTGAAGCAGATGTGTACAGGATGATGAGAAGGTTTCTCAGGGCTCAGATTCAGAAGGGGGTGTTATTGGCTCCATCTTCCGTTGTATCCGTGACCCTCTAACCTACTTCTCTTTCGATTATTTTTCCTCCTCCACTCTGTCTGACAGTGTCAGAGCCTTCATATCTGAGAATCCCAAGTGTCAGTGTGTTGGATCTGAAGACAGCTAGGTCTTACACTCTGACTGAGTCGCAGACTTGTTCACCACTGATACCCCCTAGAGCAGGATGAGTTTCAGATGCAAAGCTTCAGTGCCAGATCCAGTGAGATGGGTACGACTCCAAGGTTACCTCAGCCACCCCTTCTCCTCAGAACGTCTGCACTGGATAGCTCAGCGCTGAATCCTCCCTCACAGTAGAAGTCATGGAAGAGTCAGGGCTTGGAGGCTCTTGAGGCTTCGGCTCTAATACAGCCAGCCACAGATTGTCCTGGCTCTTCTGCTTTTGGGGTGGTGGAGAGGGCTTTCTCTCCTCCAATAGTCTAGTCTACTCTTATTTCTTCATATCCTTACCCACTGGTACCATCGGGTCCAAGGTCTGAACTTCACCATCTATCCCGTAAGGACAGCTGGCCTGCTCGAGCATCCAGGCAGTTCCTGTTCAGGAACTTCCCCTCTCTTCCGACACCTCTCCAGATCATCCCACTAATGATGTCACCCAGAAGAGGTCATGCAAAAGGAGAGACATAGATTCCTGCCAGGAATCTCTCACTGAAGACATTGACTTCAGTGAAGGGGGGGGGGTCCCCAAGGTCTCCACCAGAAGATGCCGCCTTTGGAGACATTCTAGATATCCTTGGCCAGAAGGATGGATGGCCTTCTAATACCCCTTCCCAGGAGTCAAGTGTTCTTGGAAACATTTGGGTAAAACCCACCAACGTCCTGGGTTACCCCCCCCCATCTGATGACATTTTAGATATGGTGTCTCACTGAGCATAGATGGAACCAGATACAGTAGAGCCCATTCCTCATTGTCCTGAAAAATTTCTTGCCTCTCCTAAAGACAGGTTTTATTGGAGTAAGGGAGTTCCTTTAGATGCCATGGTTGTGGTGGTGGGCACTAAAAAAGAGCTGGCAGAACAGAGCTTCTGTCCATACCCCTGACAGAGAGTCCAGGGCATTGGACAGATTTGGAAAGCACATTTACACCTCGCTGACATTTAATCTTCGGACACTGGATTATTTGGCACACTTCACTGGACTGCAGAGAGATTTGATTAAAGAATTCTCCAAATCTCTTCCTGGGTCCATGTTTGTGGAGGAGTATAAACAGCTATCTTCACAACTGGCTGCCCTTCAGTCTGTCTCTAATGCGTCCATAAGGTTAATCTCTCATGCAGCTGAAGATACCTCATGGGCTGTTTGTTCAGGTATAGCTGTTCGGAGATATGCCTGGATGCACTTATGTGATTTTGCAGAGCCCTTTAAGACTTCATTTATCAATTCTGCCTTTGATGGTTCTTACTTGTTTGTCCCTTTAGATAAAGAAACACTCCCCACAGTAAGCAAGATGGGAAGACTTTGTCTGCCATGGGAATACCTTTTTCTACCCGCAGAGATCCTTTTCCAGGAATCAGTGCGGAGGTGAAAAGTTATGGTTCTGAAAGTCACAAAGTCCTTTCTAGGACTCGTGAGGGGAAACTGCCTCCAGAGGCATGGAGATTTCCAAAGGAAGATGCCACCCTCATGTCAGAGGAGGCCTGCAAACCACAGGTTTCAAGATACCTTCTCAGATAAAACCTTCCAGTGCTCCTGATAGGTTGCCTCTCAAGATACCTTCTCAGATAAAACCTTCCAGTACTCCTGAAAGGTTGCCTGACTGCTCTTTTCTGGACGCAGTTGGGGGGTGCTTGTCTCTGCACCCAGAGCCCCAGACATCAATCACAAAAGGCACTTGGGTGCAAAAGAAATGTATCCAGAGGCTATTTCATTCTTTTTGCAGATTCCACCAGTCAAACGGAAAAGGCTTCCTGACATTCCACCCAGTCAGCTGGCATTAGTAGCCATAGAAATCCAAAAGCTGCTATACAAAAAAAAGTTATCCAAGAGGTCCCACCAGACCAGAGAGAATTCAGAACTTATTGAAGGTTCATTTGAGTGCCAAAAAAAGACAGGGGCCCTGATACCTGTTCTGGATGTGAGCAATCTCATTCGGTCTGTAAAGAACCCCAAGTTCCAGATGGTCACGGTTTAGTTTAGTCTGCCATTTCTATGAAAAGATGATTGGATGTGCTCTGTTGATCTTCAGGATGCACACTATCACATCAAAATGAACAGATGCTTCTGATGATATATGTGGTTTTGGCTGGATGACATTCACCATCAGTTCAGAGCCCTGCCCTTTGGTCTCACGACAGCCCCCAGGGTGTTCACCATGTGTATTGCAGTAGTAGCAGCTCTCCTAAGGCTGCTCTGATTCAGAGTGTTTTCATACCTACATGACTGGTGCCTCACTGCACCAACCAGCCATCTCCTTCAAAAAGCCAGGGGATACCTGCTCCAGTTATGTCAGTCTTTAGGCATCACATTCAACTATGCCAAGTCTCATCTACAACCTGTCCAAGTCTTGAAATTCATAGGCGCCTTCCTGGACACCACCAGTCAACTAGCATTTCTTCCATTAGAGTATAGTCATATCAGATTTCAAGTGAGACAGATTCTGTCACACCCCTGTCCACCAGCAAGATTGGTCCTTCAGGCTTTAGGTTCTGTGGTGACTGCTGTAACCTTGGTCCTGATGGCTCGATTCTGTATGCATGTTCTTAACTGGTCATTGGTCGATTTTTCAACATCCACTGTTCTCTCTGATAAAACTCACTTCGCTTTGCAGAAATTACCTGCTTAGGTGGGTACTATCCAACAAAGTTAGTCAGGGGACATCCTTTTGTGGTCTCATGTTGTCAATTTTCATTCTTTCCTCAACTTATGGGTTTGGATCCGATCCCTTAGATCCAACTTGGCTGTTGCTAAAGCTCATGGCAGCAGAAACTTTTGAGCTACTCCCTTACTTACAGTACACGAACCCCAAATACTTTGGATCTTATTTGCCATTTGAAAGCGAAAAACGTGGTTCCAACTCCTCTCAAGCAGATAAGTGATTAATCTGAAGTAGGTACTTCATTTGTCAGCAACCTTTTGGTCTTGGATCCGAACTCAGATCCGAGCCGGCAACTTATACATAGCTTAGAGATCCGAGCTCCTAGCTCCTCCCCTTACCCATAATCCCCTGCCAACCCTGACTGACCTCAGATCTAGTTTGCCGCTCTTGTGTATGCTTCTAGATTCCTGAGCTCCTGGCGTGTGGTAGTTAAGTGACAGTTTTTTGTTTAAAAAATACTTTTTTTTCTCACTTGTTATTTGTAGTTAACTGTTTGTGTGTGGTTAGGTTCCCTTTTTAGTGTAATTCCTCCCCCTCCTTCACTGGTGCGTAGTGTGTGTGTGGACTGTTTTGTGTTGGGGCCTGGTCTGTGTGAGGTAGTTTAGTTTTAAATCTTTTTGTTTTTGTTGTGTAAAAAAAAAAAAAAAAGAAGAAAAACTATGTCGGAGGCCCCAAAGCCTATTTTCTCAAAGTGCACCGAGTGTGGCCATAAGCTTTCACCGGCGGATGGCCAAACTCGGTTTGTTCGGTGCCTTGGGGTTGAACACCTCTCCTCTGGGTTTTCTATTTGTGCAGGGTTCAACCCCAGGGCACTGAAAGACCGTAGGTCAAAGCTGATCCTGGCGGAACTTTTGCCCCCGGATCCTGCTTCGGCCTCCGGTACTCCCGTGGTGCCACCCCAGTCCTCTGTGGCGGCCACTCCTGCCTCCCTCCCCCTGGCCGGGACTCAAACTCCCACTAAAGCACCAGAGGAGAGGGAGGCCAGGAGGGAGAAAAGGAGGGAGAAGCACCACAAGCGGCGGGCCGAGGCCTCCGCTTGCCCCCCCCCAGCTAAGCGGGCTTCTCCCTCTACGGCTTCCAGGTCTCCTCCTCCTCGGCTCCGATCCCCCTGCTTTTCTTCGGGACCTGAGGAGGAGGAGACCCGATCTCCGTCGAGGTCATCGAGGCGGCACTCTCGTCCCGCCTCGGTGGCCTCTTCGAGATCTACCTACAGCCTTTCGGATGCGGACTTGGACCGGATGATGCGAAGGTTCATCCAGGCCCAGCTGCAGATGGGAGTGCTCATGCCTCCCCCCCCTTTGGGGGGGAGCTCAACACCCTTTTTTGCCCCGATAGCTCCTTCTCCGACACGCTTTTCAGGTTCGGAGCGTACGGAGCCGGGCAGCGTTGGAGCCGGGGGTGGGTCGGCGCCAACAGTACTGGGTACTTCGGATCCGACTCTGCCCTTGAGTCTGTCGGGTCCTTCCTTGTCAGATCCAAGCTCTCGGAGCCGTGGGCCGAGCTTCGGATCTGTGGGATCATGTGTGTCTTTGGCTCCATCCGGGTCGGAGCACGCGGGTCCTTCGGATCCGATGGTCTCGGCTCCAGTTCCGATCCCTCCATCGGATCCGAGTGGGAGTCGAGTTTCGGAGCCCAGAGAGAGCGACTCCCCCTCAGCCTTCGATGCAGTGGAGAGGGCTCTGTTGAGTGCATCCGGACCCCCGGCCCTTGCTTCGGCTCCACCCCGCACTCCCTCTCGGCTGAGTCAGGCTTCCATCACCCGGCCTCAGGGACAGCCTGCTTCGATGTCTCAGGTCGTTCCCTTGGAACAGGTCATTGCTGGTGAGACCTCCTCGGACAGCCCCCCCCGAGGATGTGCCTCATAAGCACAAGTGTAAGAGGAGACACGTGGACTCCCCCGAGTCCTTAACAGAAGACACGGACTTGGATGAAGGGGAAGGCTCCCCTAGGTCACCCCCCGAAGATGTCTCCTTTGGAGACATCATGGAAATACTCAGGATTGGGGGGGTGGTCTGTCCCCAAGGCTTCCTCCGACGAGTCCGTGTTCCTGGAGGCATTCGAAGCAGGACCATCTACCTCTTGGGTGTCCCCTCCACCCGACCCCCTGGTGGACCTTATTACCACCAGGGCGTGGAAGGAGCCGGACACTGTGGAGCCAGTTCCCAAATGCCCCGATCGAATTTGGAGCAAGGGTCCCCCCGTAGATGCCATGTTGATGGCGGCGGCCACCAAGAGGGAATTAGCTCAGGAGAGTCCCTCGGTCCATCCACCGAGCAAAGAGTCCCGCTTGATGGATCGCCTGGGGAAGTGGGTTTTTAGTTCAGAGACCTTCTCAGTAAGGTCTCTGAACTATATGGCACACATTACAAGGATGCAACGAGACCTTATCAAAGAGTACGCTGCTTCCCCCCCGGAGTCCATGTCGGCAGAGGACAAGCAATTGTACTCCACTCGCATGGCCACTCTAAGATCGATATCTAATACCTCTATGCGGTTGTTGTCCCATGCTACAGAGGGAGCCGCTAGAGCCAGCAGAGCAGGCCTAGTCATGAGGTGCCCGGCCTGGCTCCGACATTGTGACTTCGCGGAACCCTTTAAGGCGTCATTTGCGAATGCCCCTTTTGATGGTTCTGCCTTATTTGGCAAGACCGTTCGCGACACTTTAGTCCAGAGCGAAAAGGACGGGAAGACGTTGTCTGCCGTCGGAGTCCGCTTCTCCGCTCCCCAGAGGTCCTTCTCCAAGAACCAAAAGGGACAGAAGAAGACGTGGTTCCGGAAATCGCAACATTCCCAGCCTGCTCCGGACAACCAGTCCTTCCGTGGCAGAGGAGGACAGGGAGGACACCGCCCTAGAGGCAGAGGGGGCCCGAAGAATTTTGGGTCCAGAGAACCTTTCTCTGACTGACCCACGCAACAACCCTGAGGGGTTGCCCGACTGCTCCACTCTGGAGGCAGTCGGGGGGCGCTTCTCGAAGCACCTGGCAGCTTGGAAGTCCATCACATCGGATCACTGGGTGCTTCGTATCATATCCAGAGGGTACCAAATTCCCATATCTCATGTCCCAAGATCCAAAAGCTTCCCCGATGTACCACCCGATCAGAGGGAGGCAGCAGCTGCAGAGATCCAGCAGCTGCTAGAAAAAGGAGCCATCCAACCCGTTTCCCCAGACCAGCTCAGATTAGGGTTTTACTCCAGGTTCTTTCTGGTGCCAAAAAAGATGGGGGACTTAAGACCAATCATAGATCTCTCCCTTCTGAACCTGTAGGTAACCAAAGAAAAATTCCAAATGGTCACTCTTCAATCCATTCTCTCCCTACTTCGGGAGAATGACTGGATGTGCTCTATAGACCTCAAGGATGCGTACTACCACATTCTTATGGACAGACGATCCAGGAGGTTTCTCCGCTTCCGGCTAGGATCCAGTCACTACCAGTTCAGGGTCCTTCCCTTTGGTCTCACCACAGCCCCCAGGGTGTTTACCAAAGTATTAGCAGTGATAGCGGCCCACCTGAGACTCCAGGGAATGCAAGTGTTTCCATACCTGGACGACTGGCTCCTGACCGCCCCGACAAGGCATCTACTTTGCTCAGCGAGGGACTACTTCCTCCGGCTGGCCCCCCAGCTGGGCATCACCATCAACATGAACAAATCCTCTCTTGCTCTTACCCAGGTGATAGAGTTTATAGGGGCCAAATTGGACACAAGAAATCTCCTAGCATTTCTGACTGCGGAATGTCTTCAGAACCTGAGGCTGCATGTACAGGCCATCCTCCAATCTACAGCTCCACCGGCGGGATTGGTCCTGAGGGCTCTAGGCTCCATGGCGGCAGCAATTACTCTTCTGCCATTGGCTCATCTGAACATGAGGGTACTGCAATGGACCCTTCAAGTCCAATGGTCGTTTCATCGTTACCCCCTGCACCATCCTATTTCCATCAGCAAGGCGTGCAGGACGGCTCTCGTATGGTGGTTCCAATCCCCGGATCTCCATACGGGACGTCCCTTCTCCACACCACCTCCCCTCGCCACGGTGACCACGGATGCCTCTCGCCTCGGGTGGGTGGGGCATTGAGCAGGCAAGACATTCCAAGGTATGTGGAACGACACAGAGACCTCCTTGCATATCAGTGTCCTGGAGATGAGGGCGGTGCTATTGGCGTTGCGAGCACTACAGAACCTTCTTCCCGTAGGGACTGTTGCGATACAGATGGGACAACATGTCATTGGTCTGGTACATCAACAAACAGGAGGAAACCAGGTCCTATCCTCTTTGTCGAGAGGCCATGAGAGTGTGGGAATGGGCGATTTCTACCAACCGCTTTCTTATTGCAACGCACATTCTGGGACGGTCGAACATACTGGCGGACAGACTCAGCTGCACCCTTCTTTCCCCTTACGAGTGGTCTCTCAACCCCCAGGTAGCGAAGCGAAATTTTGCCGTGTGGGGGTAACCCTGTTGCGATCTCTTAGCCTCTCCCTCAAATACGAAATGCAACAGTTACTTCGCTCTACTTCCCCCCGTCGGGGAATCCCCGAGAGACGCTCTGGTGCATGCTTGGCCCCCCCGGTCTACTTTATGCCTATCCTCCTCTGCCCCTGATGCTGAAACTCATACAGAAAGCCAGTCAGTTTGGGAGCAGGATGATCCTCATTGCCCCATTCTGGCCTCGTCAAACGTGGTTCCCCTACCTGTGGTCTCATCTAGTGAACCCGCCTTGGATTCTAGATCCCCTCCCGGATCTAATATCTCATCCCCTAGACCTCCCGATCCCGAATCTGGACAACCTCAAGCTGACAGCGTGGCTGCTCCAGTTCCACTCCTAGTCAGGACTCCTGGAATCTCTTCACCGGTTAAAGCCATTCTCGTAGCAGCACATAAACCTTCCACTAGGAAAGTCTATCGTAGTAAGTGGAAGCGCTTCTCCATCTGGGCGGAGAATAATAACTTAGACCCCTTCACAGCCCCGTTATCGTCTGTCTTGGAGTTCCTTACAGGTCTCTTCCATCAGGGGGCTAGCTGCTCTACGGTCAAGGTTCAACTAGCAGCTATTTCTTATTACCATGTGGGGCATGAATCAGTCCCCTTGATTACAGCGAAATTGTGTAAGTCCTTTCTCGAGGGTACTTTCTTGCTCAGACCTCCTATCAGGGAAATTGTACCCCCTTGGGATTTAGCTCTAGTTTTGCAGGCCTTGACAGCTCCCCCTTTTGAACCAGCTGCCTCGGTCGATCTTAAGTACCTTTCTTGGAAAACGGCATTCCTAGTCGCGATTACTTTGGCGAAAAGAGTTTCCGAGCTTCAAGCCCTTTGTGTGAAACCTCTATACTTGGCTTTTCATCAGGATAGAGTGTACCTCAGGACCAATCCTTCTTTTCTTCCCAAGGTGGCTTCAGAGGCCAATATCAATCAGTCCATTAACCTACCATTAACCTTCATCCCTAAGTATCAGAACAAGGGAGAATACAAACTTCACTCCTTCGATGTGCACAGACAACTGCGCTTCTACATTCACAGGACTGCTGGTCGTAGGCAATCCAACCAGTTGTTCATTTCCTTTTCCAGATTTAACCTAGGTAAATCTGTCTCTAAGGTCACTTTATCACGATAGATCTCACAGTGTATTCTCTTGGCCTATGACACTTCTAGGAGGCCTGCACCTCAGGGAATTTGTGCGCACTCTACTCGTTCTGTATCTACCTCTGCAGCCTTTAGATCCAGAGTTCCACTGGATAATATTTGTTCCGCGGCCACTTGGGCCTCATCTCATACCTTTATCAACCATTATAAGCTGGACATTATCTCCAGAGGGAGAGCGTCCTTTGGCTCTGCAGTGCTCCGGAACATCCTTCCATGATGGCCACCCAAGATTCAGGTAGCTGGGGACTCTGTCCCAAAGGTTGCTGACAAATGAAGTACCTACTTCAGATTAAGAAGTTATGTACTCACCATAACGTTCCATCTGAGTAGGTGACTTCATTTGTCTGCAACCATCCCCCCCTCCTTCCCCCTGGCCCTCAGAAATTTTCTTGTTCCTGTATATCTTTCTATTATATCCTTCGGGATGTATTAGCCTTTGGCTTTTTTGTATACGGGCAAACTTGATCTGAGGTCAGTCAGGGTTGTTAGGGGATTATGGGTAAGGGGAGGAGCTAGGAGCTCGGATCTCTAAGCTATGTATAAGTTGCCGGCTCGGATCCGAGTTCGGATCCAAGACCCAAAGGTTGCAGACAAATGAAGTCACCTACTCAGATGGAACGTTATGGTGAGTACATAACTTCTTATTTTCCCCAAGAATGATAGTTTTCATTTCTATTTTTAATTTTAAATATTGTTATTGCTAATTGTTTGTAAATCTTAGTATTTTTCCTATTGTTAAGCTCCCTTTCCCCCCTTTTAGTACGGTTGTACTCTCTCATGTACTATTATTAGTGTACTTTCTTCTACAATTTTTTAGTTCTTAATACCGTTGTTGGTATTCCTGCCTTTTGTCGACTGTATTTAAAAAAAAAAAACTTCTGTTATTTAATAGATAGTGTTTACTCTCATAGACTGAACTAGAATATATTTTTTTCTTTTGTTGTTTGTATAATACGGGTGACAAAGACAAAACCCAGCTGGGTTTAAAAAATGTGAGAAATCTGGACACAAAATTCCTTTCTCTGATGCCCGCACAATATGTGTGTACTGTTTGGGTCCACTCCACCTACAGGAAAACTGTGCAGTATGCCATTCTTTCAACCCCAGAGCTTTGGTGGATCATAAAAATGAATTAATCGTTAAGGGGTTGCTTCTTTCTTTTAGCGAGTCGTTATCTGGAGCTTCCTTTACCAGTAAATCTTCAGATCCATCTACTCCATCAGATCCTAAACAAAAGAAAATTAATTATTTTGTTCTGACCTCAACCTCGGATCCAAAACCAAAGATGCCGGATACCTCAGATCCAACTGCACTATCGGATCCAAAACTTAAAATGACCAAACTTATGTCGGATAAGAGTGTTACGGATCCAGCTGTGAAAACATCGGATCTGACACCTGATATTCATTGCTGTCCGAGAACTAGATATTTTCCTTCAGTGGACCCAGTCCCTTCTGGGGTCCCTTCACCTTTTTTAGAGAGACTGAAGTCCCCATCATTAGTTTCCAGTCATTGTTCCAGGAGCCTTACTGAAGAAGACGTGGAGAGGTTAGTGAGAAAGATTCTCTCTGCACAGAGCGTGTCAAGCATCTTCTCTGCTCCTATCCCTCTAGGTCAGGAGATCCGACCTTCCACTACACCCCCTGTGCAGGTTCCTCCTCCAACTCCTTTGTCAGCCTTGGAGTTTTCAGATCTGAACCCTCTGGGCCCATCAGCATCAGATCAAAGAATTGCTTTGCCCTCAGATCCGAAGCTCACGCTGAGTATTTCGATTCCCTTGGATGCGGAAGGCTGCCGGAGCCAGGCTACCCTGTCAGCTCTGGGGTATCTCAGTAAACTCTGAAGTTTTCGCAGCCATCTTTGCACTTCTAGGCATCTGCACAGGTTAGTTCGGCTTTGACTTTGGCCTTAGGGGCGTTCTCCTCTGAGCTGGAGAGAGCTACGGTCCAAAGGTTTGTCCATATGCTTCCGGGATCATCTTTCTCTCTGGGGGGGGGGTCTTCCTTTGAGGCTATGAAGAGAGTCTTGTTAGCTTCTTCGACAAAAACTGTTATCTTCCCCACGCATTCTCTGTTTGCATGCATGTCATCTCTCTGCTTAGAGTCTCATCTATCCTCTCCACAGGGACAGCTGGTACCGAAACCCAGGCTTCCCAGCAGGGTGTCCACACCTCTTCTGATACCTCCCCAGGGCATCCCACTGAGGAGGTCCCTAAGAAAAGATCATGCAAGAAGAAGCCTTTGGACTCTCCCAAGGAGTCAGTCACAGAAAATAAAGACTTTGAGGAAGGTGAAGGGTCTCCGTGGTCGCCTCCTGATGATGTCCAGTTTGGAGACATCCTTTAGCTGGAAGCCCAGCAACCCTTCATCTGAGGAGTCTGTGCTCCTGGAGGTGTTCGGTATTAGCCCATCTAAGGCCCCGGACACCAATGAGCCAGTGCCTCGGAGGCTGGACAAACTTTTGACATCCTCTGAAGATAGACAATTTTGGACAAAACGTGAATGTGTGGATGCCATGGTCGTGGTGAGGGCCACTAAGAAGGAACTATCTGAAGAGTTCCACTGTCCAGCCACCTAACAAGGAGTCTCAAATGATGGACAGATTTGGAGAAGTTTGTCTATGCTCCAGCAGCCTTTGCTTTGAGGTTTCTGAATTATTTGGCACATTTCACCAGGTTGCAGAGAGACCTGATTAAGGAACTCTTTGCTACTCTTTCAGGAGCTGTTTCTAATGAGATACCACATCTGGGACTTCTCAGGTGGCTGCCCTGCAAGCAGTTTCCAATTCCTCCATGAGGTTAGTCACTCATGCAGCCAAAGGAACCTCAAGGGCAGTGAGTTCTGATGTTTCCATAAGGAGGCATGCCTGGGTGTGCTTATGTGATTTTGCGGAGCCCTTCAAGTCTTCGTCAATGCTCCCTTTGACAGAATGTCTTTATTTAGCCCCAAAGTTAAGGGCACTTTATCCAGGTGTGAAAAGGACAGAAATACCCTGTCTGCTGTGGGTGCATGTTTTTTCCACACCTCAAAGATCTCACCAAGAATCAACAAGGTGCTGGGAAAATGTGGTTCAAAAAGTCCTAGGGTCCTTTCCAGGACGCACATGGAGGAGTTTCTCCCCGAGGTGGGGGGGATTCAAACAGTAGATGCCTCCCTCTTGACAGAGGTGGCTCACAGAACCAAGGGTTGAGAGATTTGCTTTTTAGTAGACCCTTCCAGTGTTCCTGAAAGGAGGCCAGATTGTCCCCCTCTGGAGGCAGTCGGGGGTCATTTGTTCCTGCACCAGAGAGCCTGGCTAGAAATAACAGATACATGGGTGCCAGAGGATCATTTCCAGAGGCTATATAATTCCCTTTTCCCTTGCACCTCCTATCTCAAGAAAATTTCCGATGTTCCACCCAGAATTTCATATACAAGAGGTGCTAGAAAAAGAGTCATCCAAGAGGTCCCGCCAGACCAGATAGAATCTGGAGCTTGCTCAAGATTCTTTTTAGTGCCAAAGAAAACAAGGGACTGGATACCAAGGTTGGATCTCAACATGCTGAACAAATTAGTTCAACACACCAAGTTTCAGATGGCTACGGTTCAGTCCATTCTCCCATTTCTGAGAAAGGATGATTGGATGTCCTCGATAAGCCTTCAGGATGCATACTGTCACATAAAGATGAACAGGCAGTCCAGAAGGTGCTTATGCTTCCGGTTGGGAGCCAGCCATTACCAATTCAGAGTTCTGCCCTGTGGTCTCACCACAGCCCCAGGTTGTTCAGCAAATGTGTGGTAGTAGTGACAGCTCACTTGAGACTGCAAGGATTCCGGGTGTTTCCATACGTGGATGACTGGCTCATTACTGCCCCAACCAGGCATCAAGTAATAGAACCAAGAGATCAGGTTCTCCAGACTTGTTCTCATCTGGGAATAAACATAAATTATGAAAATCTCATTTGAACTCTACTCAAAAGTTGGGAGTTTATAGGGGCATTGTTCAACACAGAAGCAATGATAGCATCACTGCCTCCTCTAAGAGTTTAGACCTTAAAAACACAGGTCAGGAAAATAATCTGCAGTACCAAAATTTCTGCCTATTTGTTTCTTCAGGCTCTAGGGTAAGTGGCAGCAGCAGTAACTTTAGTACAGTTAGTCACGTTCTACATGAGGATTTTACAATGGATGCCAGCCACGCAGTGGTTAGTACTTTATCAGCCCATGTCGACCCTAGTACATGTCACTCAGATTTTTAGGAGAGATCTCAGGTGGTGGATTCAGTCAGAGCAAGTTCTACCACGCCAACTGTTCATTCTCCCTCAGCCCAAGGCCATAGTGACCACGGATGCTTCCCAGTTAAGGTGGTGGTGGCATAACCTGGGGAAGACAGTCCAAGCCATTTGTTCGAACATAGTGGCCAGTTTCCATATCAGTATTCTAGAGATGAGAGCAGTGCTTTTGGTATTGCAGGCATTTCAAGAAGCTCTCCCCTCAGGGACGATTGCAGTTCAAACAGACATGTCAGTAGTTTGGTACATCAACAAACAAGGAGTAACAAAATCTTATGTCTCACTTCAAGAAGCTGTGAATGTGGCAGTGGGTGAACTCAACTGCCTGCTTTCTTATAGCAGTGCACATTCCGGGGAAGTCCAGTGTAATAGTGGACAAGCTGAGCAGGTGCATTCTCCTACCTCACAAATGGTCTCTCAACAAGAGTGTGGCAGAGATGATTTTTTTGCCCATGGGGCCAGTCTTGCTGCAGTCTTTTTGCTTCTCCCCTAAACAACAAGTGCAGCAACTACTTTGCCCTAATCCCCCCCAGGGGGGTCACTGAGGAATGCTCTATCTACTTCATGACAGGCTCCTGGTCTGCTTTATGCCATTCCACCACTCCCACTAATTTCCATATTCCTGCAGAAAGCTGCCATGTTGAAGAGCAAAAGTTATCCTCATTCCACCTTTCTGGCATCGACAGATTTGGTTCCCCTTTCTTTGACCTTAATTACTTCACCCAGTGTGGACTCTGGATCTGACATCAGACCTCCTATCTCACCTGACAGGCATGATTCATCCAGATATATTGAACCTCAGACTGATTGCTTGACTTCTTTAGTTACCTTAATAGCCAGACAGTCTATGCTCTTCTCTCCAGTCTGTCAAATACTCTTATTTTCCCTTAAACCGTCTACACATAAACTTTACTCAAGTAAATGGAAAAGATTTGCTTACTGGGCCCGTCAAAATAATGTGGATCCTTTTTCAGCCCCTTTGCATAGTATCCTGGAATTTTTAGCCTTAATTTTTAAAGAAGGAGCTAGCTCCTCCACGGTTAAGGTTCAACTAGCAGCAGCAATATTGAATTTTCACATAGAATTTGATGGTGTTTCCATTGCCTTCCATAAACTATACAAGACTTTTCTATGAGGTACTCTCCTACTTAGGCCCCCCTTCAGAGACTCTACTCCACAATGGGACCTCAATCTGGCACTGCAGCAGCTTACACTATCCCCATTTTGAACCTGCATCCAAATGTGACGTCAAATACCTTTCATGGAAAACAATTTTTCTAGTAGCCATTACGTCTGCCAGAAAAATTTTAGAGATACCGGCATTGTCTTCAAAATCACGTTACTTGATATTTCACAAAGACAGAGTCACCTTATGAACTAATCCTTCCATCTAAAGTGGTATCAGAGGCTAATGTAAACCAATCTATTAATGTGCCTGTATTCTTCCCCAATTTTTTTAATAAAGGTGAATACACACTACACTTACGTGACTGCCTGTGCACATCTAGTTTTTCCCTACATAGAACAGAAAATTTCAGAAAGTCTGAACAGTTAGTTTCTTTTTCAGACATGAAACTTGCAAAACCTGTTATCAAAATTACTCTAGCTAAATGGCTTGCAGGTTGCATTTCTTATATGTGCACCAAACTGAGCATTACTTTGTGGAAACCTCCAAGAGCTCACTCCACTAGAACCATTGCTACTTCATCAGTCTTTTAGTCTAGAGCCTCCATAGACAACATTTTTGCAGCAGCAACTTGGGCTACTCCCTAAGCATTTGTTACTCATTACAGATTAGATATGGTCTCAGGGGCAGGGCATCATTTGGCTCAGTGGTGTTCAGGAATATCTTTCCTTGAATCCACCCAGGGAATTAGGTAGCTGGGGACTGTGTCCTCAACTTGGATAGAATGAAAACTGACAACATCAGATAAAGACTCACCATAACATTCCATCTGTGTTGTCCATTTTCATTCTTCCTGAACTCTCCTCCAACCATCCCCCTGCCTTACGAACTTCTGGAAGAGCGAGTGTTTTTGTGAGTATCCCACTTCCTTGATGTATAGCTCCAGATATAGTCTGTGAGTAAATTGTGTCTTTTTTGCTTTCTTAGCAAACTAGATCTGAGGTAATTGGGGTTGGTGCACTTTGGGTAAGCGAGTAACCCAAGAGTTTCCAGTTGCCACAAGCTTTTCCAATGGCCGAGTCGGATCCGGGTGATTGGATCCGAACCCATAAGTTGAGGAACAATGAAAATGGGCAACACAGATGAAACATTGTGATGAGTACAAAACTTCTCTTTTTTCCACCCCTGATAGCCACAGTGATCAGGGATGCCTCCCATTTTGGTGTGGTGGGGGCATTTCTTGGGATGGACAATCCAAGGCACACGTGGTCCCTAGAAGAGACCAATTTGCATATCAGTTTTCTGGAAATGATGGCAATACTGCTAGTGTTGCATGCCTTTCCGGACTGCCTTCCTCCAGGGATGATTGCTGTCCAGACATGTCCATGGTTTGGTACATCAGCAAACAGGGAGGAAACCCGATCCTATCCCTTTTGATGTTCTTCGTGTTTCACTGTTGCAGTCATTACATTTGGGTAATCCTGCTGGCAGGTTGCCCTCAGTCGGCCTGAATTCCAAAGTCTTGAGTCCTGCATCGGTTGCTGTCGCCCCTTCCCTGACGTCAGGGGTATAAAATAAGCAGCCGGCGCCATTTTCTTTAGTCTTTCTTGCTGCGTGGCGCTCGAAGCAGTAGTTTGCAAGTGCCGGTCGGCCGACTCCTGAGATTTTCGTGTTTGAGTTTCAGATCCGAAGTCTTCAATAAAGCTAAGTACCCCGTTGGGGAAACTTTTTTCTTGCTCCAGACCGATGTCAGAAAAAGTAAATAATTGTATTTCTTGTGGAAAGCAAATACCTCATAAGGACTTTCATTTTTACCGTATTCCTTGCCTAGGCCGTGATCACAACGTTTCTGGTTGTCGGTTTTGTGCTAGATTTAACCAATTATGCGTCGGTAAGATTTTGCTTTAAACTATTTTGGATGCCAGTTTAATTATCCAGAAATGTCATCGATAGCCATCCAACTACTGGAGTTCACAAAAAATGCAAAGAAAGGGAGAGAGAGAAACAACTGAGGTCCAAAACCGACGAAGCCTCTCCTAAGCCAGTCGCCGGTTCTCAGTGAGGCGCTTTCACAGCCCCTGACGCCCGCTACTTTAGAGTCACAGGCTGCTACCGACTCCCACGTGGAGTTGGCTGTGCCACTGGAAACTCAAGGTATTGGAGCCTCGGACACTATTCCCTCAGATGGGTCCGGAGCCGCTGAGCAGGCACCGGCTTCTGAGGGTGTATTCAGACCTAAACATCTTTACATTAAACCGACTTCAGCTTCAAAGGCAAAGACTAAAGCACCTTCTAAAGCAAAGAAACAAACTCAAGAGCCACGTGGACAGGCCTCTATGCCCAAAAAAGCAGATGCTCAAAATGGCCGAAGACTTGATTACCTTGATCAGGGGTTCCCATCCCCCTCCTGATAAGAGGCCTAGGCAAGAGACTGACTGAATCTTCAGATCAAATTTCTATTTCTTCTGATTCCTCTTCTGATCAGGAATATTCTCTTTCCCCCTATGAGGATTCTGATGCTGAAGAATCTATACCTTCATCTTCTCCTCCAGTGGACTATTCTTTTGGGGAAACCTTGCATACCATGAGGGAGCATTTCCACTGGGAATCAGAATCTAAAAAGAGGCTCAGGGATTTCCTTTTACTACCACAACACAGGCCTCTAGCCATTCCACCTGTGTTAGACATTGTAGATGATGTGTTTTCGGAGTCTAGTCTGACCCCTGACTCCTTACCTCCAGCTCCTGTTAAGCCTGACAGATGTTACAGGGTTCCTGACTCTCATAAATTCCTTTTTAAAAACCTTGTTGCAGACCTAGAAACTATTTCACAGGGTCCCAAAGGAGTTAAGGCTTCCACTGCAAAAAACCCTATCCCCTCTGACAGAGATTCTACGGCACTGGATAGATGGGGAAAAAAGGTTTACACATCTGCTACCTTGGCTATAAGGGCCTTAAACTGTCAGTTTCATATGCTCGATTATCAGCAACATGTCATGGCATTGCTTAAACAGAAAATTTTGTTAAACTCTGAATGTGCAGAAAACAAGGAAATGCAGGATTTATTGCATGCAGCTGAACAAGTTGGAAAGCATACTTTGCAATGTGGTTTTGATTCTTTGGAGGCCTCCTGCAGGGCCGCAGTTACGGGTTCTGTAATTAGGAGGCATGCTTGGTTAAAGGAACAAAATCTGCCTGATCATGTCAAAGTTAAATTATTAGGTGCACCTTTACAGCATGGTACTTTATTTGGTGTTAAGGCAGAAGAGGTGTTAAAGAAAATGGAGGACAAAGCTAAATCTATGCAAACTCAAAGATTTTTTACAAGTACAGCCACCTAGGTTTAGTAGACACTGGCCTACAAAGAATCGGTCATTTCCTGTGTCAGACAGACCTCAAAGGAGCAGATCCAGACACCCTAGAGGTAGATCCCAGGCTCAAGGTTCATACAGGTCAGAGCAATGGGGTGCTTCTACCTCCAAAGTTGGAGAAGACAAATCACAACCATACAGGAAACAGTTCCAATGGCTTCCCCCTGCCTGCACCAAGCACTTATCTCCTGGCAGCACCCTTAGGGGGAAAATTTGCACTTTTTTCACAAAATTGGCACATTATAACCCAGGACAAGTGGGTTCTAAATATAGTGTCGCAAGGCTACAAGTTCCATTTCCATACCCTGCCAAAGGCAAACGGTTGGCCAGATCTGCCAAAAAATCAATGCGCAGAGGCACAAAAACAAGTCTCATCCCTCATGGCCATGGGGGCCATTCAACAAGTAGCAGAGCAAGAGCAGGGACAAGGAATTTACTCAAGACTGTTCTTGGTACCCAGAAAGGACAAAGCCTGGAGACCAATACTGGACCTATCTATTCTGAACACATTCCTGGATATACCAGAATTCAAAAAGGTTGACTTTGCAGCAGATTCTGCCCATGCTGGGCAAGAATGCTTGGCTTGTAACTTTAGACCTAAAAGAGGCATACCTGCATGTTCCAATCAGACAATCATGCAGAAGATATCTCAGATTCAAGGCTGGCACAATGCATTACCAATGCTCTGCACTGACCTTTGGCTTATCTGTTGCACCCAGGGTCTTTACAAAGTGCCTGGCACCAGTAATTGCATTCTGCAGATAAAGAGGAATACAAATATATCCTTACTTGGAAGACTGTTTAATTCAAGCAGAGAACAAGGACATTCTTCTACAACATCTGGCGTTTGTGAAAAGACTTATAACATGCCTAGGGTACACAGTCAGTGAAAAGAAATCAAAACTAGTACCCTCTCAAGAGATAATATTCCTGTGTGTAAGCGTAAATGCAACTGCTCAGATGGCTTATCTCACACCAGACAAACAAAGGCAACTGACTACCTATTTCAAAATGCTGGCAACAAAGGCCCAGTTATCTGCAGGCTTTGGGCTTCATGCATCCTACTAATTCCATATGCAAGACTGCATATGAGGAAACTTCAGTGGTACCTAAAAAGTGTTTGGACTCAACATTGCCACAGCTTGGAAACAATGATTACTCTCATCCCCTGCCTGTAACAGGAGTTTTGATGGTGGGCGAAGGCTTGTCACCAGAACAAGGGACAGCCATTCACATTACCCCCAGCCAGGCAGACACTAACAACGGATGCATCAGATTATGCCTGGGGGACCCACATAGCAGGAGGATGCATTCAGGGCACATGGTCCTCAAACCAAATGCATCTACATACCAATCAAAAAGAGATGTTAGCTGTTCAAAATGCCCTGACAGCTTTCAAGGACCTACTTCATCTGGGACAACTACTGATAAAGACAGACAACACCACAGTCATGTGGTATATAAACAAGCAGGGGGGCACACATTCCTACCCCCTTTGCAGACTAGCCATGACTTTGTGGGACACAGCATTGACTTACCAAGTGCATTTGTAAGCACAATTCCTGCCAGGAAAGGAAAATACTCTTGCAGATGAACTAAGCAGAAACCTCATGGATCCCAATGAATGGCAGCTGAATCCACAAGTCTTCAACATGATAACAAGGAAAGGGGGTGCCCGGACTTAGATCTATTCACCTCCCCTCACAACTACCAACTAAAAAGATTCTGCACAAGGACTTATCACAGACAAGCATGGAAAGTGGACGCCCTATCTTTCAGTTGGAAAAACCTATCAGTATATGCCTTTCCACCACTGCCTCTCCTCCCCAAGGTACTCCTAAAGGTCAGAGAGGAGAAGCCAAAGATGATACTGATTGCCCCAGACTGGCCCCGCCAGTACTGGTATCCAATCCTAAGAAACTTGTCTCAATGCCCAGCTTGGACCTTATCTCAAATACCTCATCTACTGTCCCAGCAAAACAATCAGATCCTGCACAGCCAACTCAGAACCTTAAACCTGGCAGCATGGTGGATAATGTAGTCATACAAAATACACTCTCAGTAAAGCTGTGATGGATGTCATTTTGGAAGCCAGAAGGCCTAGTACTAGAAAATCTTATGCTGGAAAATGGAAGAGATTCTGTGCTTGGAACCAGGCACAAGGAACTGATACAGCTGTACCAAATATTCCTCAGATTTTGCAATACTTAACTGAGATGCTGGACAAAGGCCTATCTTTTTCATCAATTAAAATTCATACCTCTGCCATTTCGGCTCATTACAATACAGAGCCACCAATCTTTTCTCATCCTTTGTTAAGGCAGTACCTCAGGGGAGCCAAAAATTTAAGGCCTCCAAGGAGATCACCAATCCCTTCATGGGACCTCAACTATGTCTTGGAAAAACTCACCCTGCCTCCTTTTGAGCCAGCTGCTACTGCTGATATAAAGTTTTTATCTTGGAAAACAACTCTGCTCCTAGCAATGACTTCTGCAAGACGAGTTTCAGAGCTGCAGGCACTCATGGCTGTGGAACCTTTTATCATTTTTTATCCAGACAGGGTTTCTCTGAGGACAAACCCAACATTTATGCCTAAGGTGGTGTCCAGTGTGGCTCTTAACCAAACTATTCATCCGCCAACTTTTTATCCAAATCCACAGAACAAGGGGGAGAGAATTCTGCATTCTTTGGACGTATACAGACAGCTTATATTCTATTTGGACAGAAACAAGTTTCAGGAAGACAGAGCAATTACTAGTGGCATATGCTGCAGGATCACAGTGAAAGGCTATCTCAAAGCAGACTGTTTCAAAGTGGACATGCCACTGCATTCATTTCTGCTATTCACAGCATGGCAAGCCAGTGCCTAAGGGCATTAGGCCACATTCAACCAGAGCTGCAACCACTTCAGCAGCCTTCCTCAGGGGAGTACCAACCAAAGACATTTTAGAGGCTGCTACTTGGAGTTCAGTGCACACCTTTACAAAGCACTGTCATCTGCCACTCTACTCTAAATCCAGGGCAGGCTTTGCCACTGCAGTTCTGCAGGGCCTCATAGCCGCTCCTAATGCTGTTTAACTCCAGCCTCCCAACCATAGCTTTGGGACTCTACCCAAATGTAATGACTGCAACAGTGAAACACAAAGAGCATAGTACAGTTGTGTACACTTACCATAAATGTAGATGTTCGAGTGTATTCACTGTTGCAGTCCAGGTTACCCACCCGCCATCCCCCTTTTTTCTGCTGGAACTTCTCTTTCCTTCTCTGATTTATACGACCTAACCTATGTGGTGTATTTGCTTGTAGATGAAGGTAAAGTTTATATTGGTGCATGTATTTTATATATTTATAAATTCTGCCTATCCTTTTAGGGGGCACCTGACATCTGGGGCAAGAAAAGCTAAAGAAAATGGTGTTGGCTGCTTATTTTATACCCCTGATGACCTGACGTCAGGGAAGGGGCGACAGCGACCGACGCAGGACCCAAGACTTTGGAATTCAGGCCGACTGAGGGCAACCTGCCAGCAGGATTACCCAAATGTAATGACTGCAACAGTGAATACACTCAAACATCTAAATTTATGGTAAGTTTACACAACTGTACTTTGAGAAGCAATGAATGTGTGGCAGTGGGCAATCTCCTCCAGCCGCTTTCTTTTGGCAACACACATTCTGGGGAAAATCCAGTGTGCTAGCAGGCAAACTCATTGGGTCCATTCTGATGCCTCATGAGTGGTCTCTCAGTCAGTTAGTGGCAGAGAAGATTTTCTGTCAGTGGGGTCAACCTTGCTGCGATCTGTTTGCTTCTCCCCATAACAAGTGCAGCAGGTTCTTTGCACTGAACCCCGTCCACCGGGGAGTCACAGAGGGATGCAGTAGTCCATGTTTGGTCCTTCAGTCTCCTCTACGCTTATGGTCCCGTATCTCTAATCCACAAATTTCTACAGAAAGCACTGCCTCTGTTTGGCTTTGTCAGGTGTGGTTCCCCTTTCTTTGGTCTCATGTTTAATGTCCACCTTGGTTACTGGATCCCAGTCCAGATCTGATCTCTCCAATGGGGATGGTGCACCCGGACATTGCAGGCCTCCAATTAACCATATGGCTTCTCCAATTCCACTAGAGGATAGACAGCCCAGGGTTTCCTCCTAAGTCTAT
The DNA here is from genome assembly GCF_019279795.1 of Protopterus annectens. Classification (NCBI taxonomy): domain Eukaryota; kingdom Metazoa; phylum Chordata; order Ceratodontiformes; family Protopteridae; genus Protopterus; species Protopterus annectens. The sequence goes on from NC_056737.1 coordinate 573,551,451, forward strand.
CAGATATTGCTATCATTCCAGAAAGCTTCCAGCAGGAAGATTTACAGGAGTAAATGGAAAATGTTTTTCTGTTGGGCCCATGAAGGAGAATTGGATCCCTTTACTGCCTCTGTTCCCAATGTCCTGCTTTTCCTAGTATCTATTTTTCAAGAAGGGGCTAGTTTTTCTACCATCAAAGTTTAGTTAGCAGTCATCTCAAAACATCATGCTGGACACAGTGCTTTTCCTGTAACTTAAAGGCACTATTTTGCTTAGGCCCCCTGTTAAAGATCCTACTCCACCCTGGGATCTAACACTGTTAATACTGAGCCCTTCAAGCTATCAGCCAAATCTGACCAGACTTACTTTCTTGGATAACGGCCTTTTCTAATGGCTATTACCTCAGCAAGATGAGTGTCTGCATTTCAAGCACTCTCTTCAAAATTCCCTTATTTGGTTTTCCATAAAGATAGTTACCTTACTCACTAATCCTTTCTTGCCCAAAGTAACCTCAGAGGTGAGTATCAACCAGCCCATCAATTTACCTGTTTTCTTTCCCAACTTAAGGTGGATACGTGCTTTATCTTTTAGATGTACACAGACAGCTCTGTTTTTATCTCCACAAGACAAAAGACCTCATAAAAACAGATTAGTTGTCCATCTCTTTTGCCTCCAACAGATTGGGAATACCAGTTTCTAAAGTTACCTTAGCAAAGTGGTTAACGGACGCATATCATTTGTGTACAGTCAACAAGGTCTTTCCTCGACCAGACCTCCTAAAGCTCTCTCCACTGGATCCATGGCTGTTTCTACTCTTTGGTGCAGTGCTTCTATTGATGACATTTGTGCTGTAGCCATTTGGTCCAATGCTCATACCTTTATTGCTCATTGCAAATTGGATTTAATGTCCAAAACAGGGCTACTTTTGGTTCTGTGGTAGTCTAGTATCTTTCCATGTGGGCCAACCAGGTTAATGTAGCTTGTGACTTTGTCCCATCAGCTGAGGAATGAATGAAAATGACAACATCAGATATAAAAGTTATGTACTCACCATAACTATGCATCTGTGTTGTCCATTTTCATTCTTCCTCAAGTACCCCCTTCCCCTTCCCTTTTCCTCTGGGAGTGACCTGATAGTGAATATGGAACCACTGTTTCATGTTTGGAACCCTGTCTTTCCTATTTGCTTTCCTTCTGTATTGGTCCATGGTTAGTCTTTCTGCATTTGGGGCAGCAAACTCTATCTGAGGCATTACAGGGTTCTGGGGCATTTTGGGTAAAGGGAAGAGCTCAAGAGTTGGATCTGAGATTCTAAGTAAATGCTGCTGAGCCAGATCCGAGATCCATTATTTGAGGAAGAATGAAAATGGACAGTACAGATGCATAGTTATGGTGAGTACATAATTTTTATTTATAGCTCATTGCAGGCTACAGGGTATCCACATTTTTTCCATATTTAGAAAAGTTTCTTATCTTGGCAGAGTCTTTTTCAAAGCATCAGACATCTCTCACTTGGGTGAGAGATCACTTGCACAAGCTGGGATTCCAAGAGAACATTCAAAGGTCTTTTTGACTCTAGCACATAGGATTGTGTTCCTAAGGTATCAGGTAGTCACCTCAGTTCAAAAAAAGTTTCTTCCACAGGAAAAAATAGATGTTTTTCTATGTCTGTTTTTAAGGTTTTCCACTTAGACTTTGATCACTGTGAGGGAATACCTCAGGAGTTTGGGTTTCATGATATCTGAAGTCTCTTTGGTCCCAGCACCAACATCCTTTGTCTTTACTTTGCAGTACCGGGGTTTGTCAGAAGAGAAATCACTCGCTGGAGATGGCAAATACCCTTAAATTCAGGTCATCCCCCTCCCTATCTGTTCCAAAGCAGTTCATCACTGCAGATGCCTTAGACTTTGCTTGGGATACAGTTTCTGGAGGGATAAAAATGCAAGGTGTGTAGGACACCAGAAACAAATGCAAGCACATAAATATAAAAGAGAAGCTTGCACTGATAGAGACTCAACTCTTTGAATCACTTTTGGTCCCCAGGATCTCTTCAAGTTGTTAGAGAAACTACCACAGTCATGTGGTACATAAGCAAGCAAGGGGGAACCAGGTCATACCTTACTTTATTGACTATCCATGTTAGTTTGGGATATAGCTTTACAGCACATTCTCACTCTTCAGACATCCTACATTCTGTCAGAGCAAAATTGTGTGGCAGATAAGTTGAGGAGGACATGACAGACCCCCAATAATGGAAACTAGAGCAGGGGGTCTTTCAAGATTTGATCCACCTTTGGGGAGTTCCTCAAGTAGACCTATTTGTTTCCTATCTGAAAAACTAGCTGGCAAGATTCTGCTCCAGGACTCCATGCAAAAGGTTGGGAAAACAGACTGCTTTTCTTTTACTTGGACAGCAATGTTCCTGTATGCTTTTCCACCCATTCCACTGATATCCAGGGTACTTTTGAAAATTTAGAAGGAATCTCCTAAGATCATTGTGGTGACTTCCTTCCTTCTGATCCAGTCAGTCTTGGTTCTTCCTTTTTTTGGAAATGGCCAGAGGCAAGTACTGCATGTTTCCTCATATGTGTGCAGTTCTGATCCTCGGAACTGATCCGGATGATATATAACTCGCGTCAGCCAAAAAAGTCTCTCAAGCTGCTAGTCTACCCACAGTGCCCCTCTCCACATTACCCCAGATCTCATTTGCCGCTTACAACAAGACATGTCAGCTGATAATCCCCTCTCATAGCTAAGTATAACTTTAATATTGACCTTTTAATCTAAAGTAGTTTCTGAAAACTTTTATTTTCTATGTTTAAAAAATCTTTAGCCTACCCTAGTGAATGTGTTGTTTCCCCACCATTAGTAATTTTTCTCCTCTACCATCACTGGTAGTCGCCCCCCTTTTTTTACCATTGGTAATCTTTCTACCACCGTTGGTAGACTTCTTTAAGGTGCGACTGACTTTTTATTCCTTCATCATTCTTCTTTCTTTCTCTGCCTTTCCTGCCTTTTTATTCAGGAATATGGCAGAAAAACCTAAAAGTTCCAGTATGGGCTTCAAACAGTGTGGCAAAAAAATGCCAAGCTCTAATAATCATGAGTGTTGCGTGTATTGTTTGAGTGTACGCCACATGAGTGTTGACTGTTAAGTCTGCCAGGGTTTCAGTAACAGAATTCAGGCAAAGAGGAAAAGCAACATTCTCAAAGGGCTCCTTAAAGCCCCTTTCAAAGAAGCCTTGTCCAAAACTGACCAGTCCCCTTTGGCTTCGGATCAAAATCCTCCCATTCAGTGTCAACCTCTCCCTCGGCACCGATCATTAAGAACTATAAACATGAATCTGAAGGATCCTCTGCAGAACCGAAAGTTAAAGTTACGAAGCTTTCAGAGCAGTCTGAATCTTTGGCACCAAGAACCATGACATTTAACCAGTCTCTGACTACTACTGCTACTTATACGTCTACAGTTCTGACATCAGACCCAGCTGTCACTACTGCCATGCTGGTGCTGATTTTTCCCACGGCACAGCAGACGATGCCAAAGACTGATATGCCCAGTCAACCCAGGACCACTTATTCCCCCTCCTTATACCCCTTTGTTGGACAACTCCCTGGTTCTTTCCAGGAGAGACCAGAGTCCCCAGAATTTAGCATCTGCCTGTGAAAAATACATCTCTCTCAGACCTTTGTAGATCCTGCAAGTCATAAAACAATAAAACACTTCTACATCTCAAAAGTAGTAATTACTTCTCTTTCAAGACATACAAAAAACTTCCATCTCTAGACATTGTGTCTGCTACTGCACTGAAACTGAGAGATAACATCATCTGTTTATGGCCCAGTAATTCTAAAAAAAAAAAAATGTCAACTATTTTCTCAGAATATTTTTCATGTTAACCTCCTGTGTTCCAGTTTCCATTAAACATATAAATCTCAACAGTCACAGTAGTGCAGGTACATTCCTGTTCTATTCCAATAGGGCATGCTGTGGTTACATTTTGGCTCAGTTCTTTACACACACTTCTGTATAAATCATATCAATACTCATAAATGACGGAATTATTTACAAAATTCCCGATAGCTGGGCTGGCATTGTGTCACCCCGTTGGGGTTCTTTTTTACTTATCTCTCTTTTATATTGTTGCTTGTGGGGTTTCATATCATCCAAGAAGGGTAAATACCACTGCGGGAGACAGATTCCTCATAAAGACTGCCACGAACAGTGTCTGTTTTGCCATGGTGCCTTGCACAACCATCTGTTCTGTTCTATATGTCAGGCCTTTGTACCTAAAACCCTTCATAGTAGACTCTCTTTTTTGGAGCTGTATCTTGAAAACCAGCATCTTAATTAAGCTTCTTGCAAAAAACAGGATGGAGGGAACTTTCCACTCTGAGAGGCAGCAGTCAGTGAAGAAGAAGGCCAAGAAGCCTGTGCCGTATCTTCTGCTATTCAGCTTCTGCCGGACATCTCTCGAGGCAAACAGCAGAAGATTACGGCTTAGGGTTCTTGGCTTCGCTGGATTCCCCTACCGCAACCAGGATGCCGGCCTGCGGGGATCTGATTTTAAACACATCTGAGAAGGCATTTCTGACATCCATTTCGGACATTCAGGGGGGGGAACCATGGCTGATCATCTGCTAAGGCCCAAGAGGTGTTCATCCAATCTTAGTCAGAGAAGAAGCCTCTATTACTTTCATTGAACGCCATCCTGGGTCAGAGCCTTCCAGATTTTATAAGGTGGATGTCCCTTTGAAAAAAAAGCAAAAGACTAAACATATTATTTCTGTTCCTAAGGATCCACAGAGCGAATGGCAGTCCTTCACTCAGGGCTTGTTTAGTGCTTTGATAGAATTGAAACCTCCTCATGGAGTTTCTGTTCCAGCCCCCCCTTGGTCCTCTACTCACATAAAAAGACCCGGGTGACAGGATTCCTCTGAGGAGGAGACAGATTCAGATGAGAAATCATTACTTACTCTTCTCAAAATTCCTTCTCCTTTGGATTATGTATCAAAGTAAGAGGACTTTACCAGTCCTGATACTCCCTTTAAGAGATTTCTTTTGGGGGCATGATCTTCAGGATTATGGAGTTCTTTGAATGGGATTGTGCTCAGGTTTCTGAGGTGCAAAAAAGGTATTATGAGTTGTTGCAGAAGGATTCTCCTAGGCCATCAGCTGTTCCTCCTGTTTTGGCTGCCTTGTTGGATGCGTTTTCCAATGCTTCTAAGGCTTCAGACTCTCAGCCCCCTGCTCCCAAAAAACCTGACAAAGTCTATAGGCTGCCTGAGCACTGTTAATATTTGTACAGGTGTCCTTCTGCTGACTCCTTGGTGGTGTCTTCAGCTTCTAACAAGCCCTCTCATTTGCTTCTTTCTTCCAAGTTACTGCCTGTTGATAAAGATAATAGGACCATGGAAAGGTTAGGCAATGGGGGGGGGGGGTTATACCTCTACTACCTTGGCTTTTAGGGTATTAATTATCAGACCAATATGTCCAGGTTTTTGTTGGCTCTCCTATCCCAGGACTATTAGGTTATTTTTGATCTTCCAGTCTCTGAGGTTAAAATTTCTGCCCTTTCTCTGTTGGGGACTTCCTCCCGGGTGGCTCATCATTCCATCAAGTGTAGTTTTGATGCAGCAGATGCTTCTCCTAGGGCTGCTGCTTTTGGGTCTGTGCTGAGGAGGTATGCTTGGCTCCGGCTTCCACCTTTGCCTGATGATATTAAGGCTAAGCTGATGGATGCCCATCTTGATAATAAACACTTGTGTGGTGAAGCTGCTGTTGCTATGTTTAAGTCCCATTCAGGATAAGGGCAAGGCTTTACAGGAGCTTAAACATGTGTTTGTTTGTTCTGTGCCTAAATTTCAGAAAAATTACCCTAATAAGCCAACCTTTGTTTAAAGGCAGTCTCGTCCTCCTCCTCCTCCTCCTAAGGGTAAAAAGGGTGGCAAGCAGGCTCCTCCTGCTAAGGCTGCTCAGACTTCTGTCTCAGAAGTCTCCTTTTCCAGATAAACCAAGTGCTGTCTGACTTTTCTATTCTTCCAAAAAAACAAGTAATTTCCGTGGTATCCCCGAAGTCTCAAAACAACCCACTAAAGTGTAGTGGGTCTAAAAACAAAACAGTGTAAGAAACTTCTCTGTGTGGAAGATTTTCAGTCCATATATTTCTAGTTAATCACTGTATATTAATCAGATCAGACAATAGTAGTAGAAGTAGCGAACGTAAACCTGTCAAGTCAAAAAGTAATAATAGAAAATATATAATTCTACAGCATTACTAAGTATTTGAAAGTAATCCAAGCAAGGCAGGCCATCTGTTTCCAGTCGAAAATCCTTTATTAAGTACACAGACAAGCGATCCAAGTAAAACAAAAATAGAGTAATAATTTCCTCACAAGCTTTCTAAGTATATATATACTTTTTATCAGGCATGGGAGTGGTTTATTGTGCTGTAAGACAAAGTGTTATTGGTACACATGTTAAATTCACATCCCTTCCCCCCATCAGTGTGACATTCGAGCTGGCCCTGCCCTACCTAGTAGCTGTCATAATAATATATAGCCCTAATGTACTTTAATGGTACATCTTATTTAACCAAATTATTAAGTAGATTATTAAGTCTGTGATTTTATCCAAGGCAATATACTACATGGCTGGAAATATATCAACCTTAGTTCATTTTGTGATCAAAAATTATATATAAATATATGCATATACATTTTGCATGTAAAAATCAGTTTCTACTTTCATAACCTGTTGTTAACAAAGATCACTTTCGTCCTTCTAGACTTCTTCAGGTCCGTGTACAAGAACCCTAAAAACCTATATAATTGTATAATTAGTTAGTATTGTTATTACCATCATTTTGAATAAAGTGGAAAAAAGAGAACCAGAAAAAAATAAAAATAAGACAAAATGTATGTATGATGATGGGAACAAAATATACACTTAAATATCAAATGATTTAAAATGGTATTTAAAACCAATTTGTAGAAAAAAAAAATAAAATAAAATACAATTAGTCATGTAAACAATGTGGCAATTTTCTAAGTTCCAGTACACTTTTAATTGAACAGTAGTAGTTTAGTCCAGGGAAACACTCTGGGTAGAAACTGGCTGTGAGGAGACTGAGGGTCCCAGGGCTGATACAGACACAATCTGGAGGTCAGAATCTTCTGGCTCCGAAACCACAGGACAGATTGGAGGAGGAACAAGTACTACAGGGGAGAGCTGTGTCTGGTTTGATTCCTTTGGGCTCAGATCCAGTAAATGTTTAGCTAGGGCTGGGGTCTTTAGCAACCTCTGTATAACCCTGCCCACATTTTCATCAGAGAGGCTCCAGGTAGACCGAGTAGACAATGTTGGAGATCTAGACTTTGAAAACAGAGGAAAAGGGAGTTTTGACATTACTGGTTCTAGGGAGGTTGAACGACTCCGGTGTGGAATTTCTTTAGGAGCCAAAGACATTAGAGAGACCTCTAGGAGCCGACACTCCCCAGTCGGATCCTCGGAGCCAGCTCAGATCTCTCTGGATCCAACCCTGTCTCTGTGGGATTCGGCATGGGTGAGTTTGGCTCCTACCTCGCATTGGAGCTTCTGTCCCTGGCACTGCAGATTCCTTTGGCAACGACACCCTCCTTGTAAGATCAGGGGGTGTCCTCTGAGCAGGGACAGTCGGCTTCCGAGGTGACAAGGAGGGTTTTGACTCCATCCCAGTCAAAGACACACCCTTTATCGGATCTTTCTCCCAGCTCTAGTCATTTGTCTTTATCCTCTTACATAATCCTGCCACAGGATCGCAGAGACCCAAGGCCTCAGGATGTCCAGCAACGAACCCCCCCTTCCAAAACCTTCCCAGAGTATCCCACTGAGGAGGTCCTTAGGAAGAGGACCTGCAAGAGGAAGCATCTTGACTCCCCGGAAGAGTCTCTCACTTCAGATACTGACCTAGATCATGCAGAAGTGTCCCACAGTCACCTCCTGAAGATATCCCCTTTGGAGACATTCTTGAAATTTTGAAAGAGAGGGGTGATTGGCAGTCCACACCCCTTTCTGCTGAGGAGTCAGTGTACCTGAAGGCCTTTGGGTCTCGGCCTTCTACCTCTTGGGTAGCCCCTCCTTCTGATGAGCTTATTGGACTTTAATCTCTCAGAAGGCCTGGGAGACCCCAGATTCCATAGATCCCACTCCTAGAAGACCAAACAAATATATTACTGCTCCAAAGGTTAAGGCTTTTCTTACTAATGGTATTCCAGTTGATGACATGGTCATGGCGGTGGCCATTTAAAAGGATCTGTCCAAGACCAGCTCCTCTATCCATCCTCCTAATAAGGATTCTAGGACTATGGATAGATATGGGAAGCAAGTGTTTTTGTCAGTGACCTTTGCCTTTCGGTCTCTGAACTACTTTACCCATTTTACCAGGCTGCAGAGGGACCTGTTAAAGAAATGCACAGACTCCACCCAAGGAACTGTAGCTGATGCAGTAGCAGACAAATTAATGCTCAGGTCGCCACCCTCAAATCGGTTGTAAACTCTTCCATGAGGCTCATATCATATGCAGCAGATGGAACAAGTAGGACTGCAGGTTCAGGTATTGCTCTTTAGAGACAGGCTTGGACGCACCTATGCGACTTCGCTGTGCACTTCAAGTCTACCTTCATTAACACCTCTTTTGATGGCTCATCTATTTTTGGGACGAAAGTGAAAGAAATGCTCACCTGGTGTGAAAAGGAAGGCAAGACGTCTGCCATTGGAGTACATTTTTCCACACACCCCCAGACCTTTTCCTAAGAGTCAGAGGAGCAGTGGGAAGATGTGGTTGAGAAAATCCCGAAGGTTTTTCCATGACACACATATGAAAGTTCCCTCCAGGGGCAGAGTAGGGAACAATAATGGTAGACACTTCCCTCATGGCAGGGGAGGACCACATAATCAGGGCTCCAGAGAATCTTTCTTGGGGGGGCATTTTAGTGCTCCTGAAGGAATGCCCAATTGCTAGCCTCTGGAGGCAGTCAGGGGCGATTGTCTCTACACCAAAAAATCTGGAAAAACATCACAACTGACAGATGAGTGCAGAACATAATATCCAGGGGATATGTCATTCCCTTCTTCTATCCCGCTCCTGTAAACACTTCAGTTCCAGAAGTTCCACTCAGTCAAAAGGAACACGCAACCTTAGAAATTCAAAAGTTGCTAAAAAAAGTGAGTCTTCCAAGAAGTCCCAGCAGACCAGAGGGGATCCGGAACTTACTCAAGATTCTTTTTAGTGCCAAAGAAAATAGGAGACTGGAGACCCATTATGGATCTTGGCAATCTGAACAAATATGTTCAGAAATCCAAGTTCCAGATGGTGACACTGCAATCAATACTTCCACTCCTGGAAAAAGACAGTTGGATGTGCTCCATAGACCTTCAGGATGCATACTACCATACCCTAATGAACAGGCGATCCAGAAGGTTGCTTCCGGCTAGGAGACAGTCACTTCCAGTTTCGAGCTCTGCACTTTGGTCTCACTACAGACCCCAGAGTGTTCAAATGTATGGCAGTAGTGGCAGTTCACCTGAGATGCAAAGGATTCCATGTGTTTCCATGTCTGGACGACTGTCTCATCACCGTCCCGACCAGGCATCTTCTTCAGCAAACCAGGGACTACACCCTACAACTTTGTTCATCCCTTGGAATTACCATAAATTATGAAAAATCTGCTCTAGCGCCATGTCAATCCTTGGTATTCATAGGAACACAGATAAACACAACAATTATGTCAGCAAAACTTCCCCAAGAGAGAGTACATGACCTACGACGTTATGTAGGGATGCTGATCAGTAAGAAATGGACTTCTGCCAAGCTAGTTCTAGGTGCTAGGCAAAATGGCAACTTCAGTTATTCTAATACCACTAGTTCGGTATCATATGAGAATACTCCCATGGCTACTTTCAACACAATGGTCATTTTGGGATCTTCCAATGTCACACAAGATAATAATAACTGACTCATGCAAATCCAGCATTCAGTGGTGGCTCAACTCTCCCCTGTTCTCTCATGGACGCCCCTTTGTTCCTCCTCAGCCCTTAGCTACAGTGACCACAGATGCATCCCAGATAAGGTGGGAGGGCATTATCTGGGAAAGACAGTCCAAGCCACTTGGCAAGAACACGAGGCTCATTTACACATAAATGTTCTAGAGGTGAGGGTAGTGCTCTTGGTGTTGCAGGCAGTTCAGACAACATGTCTGTGGTCTGGTACATAAATAAGGCGGAACCAGATCTTACCCCTTATGTCAAGAAGCCCTGAGGGTCTGGAGATGGGAAGAGGTCTCCATCCTCTTTTTCACAGCAAAGCGCATTCTGGGGAAATCCAACATGATTGCAGACAAACTGAGCAGAGCCGTTATTTGGCCGCACAAGTGATCCTCAGTCAGAAAGTTGCGGAAGATATATTCCGGAAATTTGGCCAGTCTTGCTGTGATTTCTTTGCGTTACCCATCAATGGCAAATGCAGCAACTATTTCTGCATTGTTAAATTATTTAACTGACACATCTCAGTGCTGCCTTCTATCATCACAGCAGTTATCTCCTTAGAAAATATCCGAGCTGTCTTCTACAATGCTAAAATATTAAGCAGTAATGTGGCAATTTTTTATTAATATGATTGGTCCCAGGGACTTCTTTATGCTTTCCCACCAATACCTCTAATCCCCAAAGTCCTACAGAAAGAAAGCTCACTGGAGACCACAATAATTCTAATTGACCCCACTGGCCTCGACAGATATGATTCCCCTTTATTCGGTCTCACATGCGGGAGGGACCATAACTCTTGGACCCAGCTCGGGATCTACTGACTCATCCATCAGGAAGGGTTCATCCCAGTCTAGACAGTCTCAAAATGACAGCTTGGCTCCTCCACTATAGCCAGGTTTCCTCTACTTTCTTCTCCAGTTAAACACATTTTGCTACCACCAAAATTCTACTAGAAAACTGTACAAAAGCAAATGGCAAAGATTTGTGGCCTGTTTCAATCTTAATCAGATAGATCCATTCGTAGCACCTTTACATTCTATTCCAGAATTCTTAGCCAAATTAGAGCTGTCTTCTACAGTGTTAAAATATTAAGTGACTCATATAAGTGCTGCCTTCTTTCATCAAAGCATTTATCACTCAGAAGTAGCCACGCTGCCTTCTGCATTGTTAAATTATTTAACTGACACATCTCAGTGCTGCCTTCTGTCATCACAGCAGTTATCTCCAGAGGAAATATCCGAGCTGTCTTCTACAGTGTTAAAGTATTAAGCAGTAAAATAGCAGTTTTTATTGATATGAACACCCATCTGTAGTTCATGTTATTTGTCCCATTTGTTAATTAATCGCTGAAAACTGTACCTTTTGTGTTTTTATTTGGCTTGCACATTGGCTGGAAAGTTTTTATTTTTCCCTGCTTTAGTCTGTGTGTCTCCATTTATTAATTTTGTACCCTCACTGCTCTCTTATATTTAAACATATTTTTTAACATTTATTGAGCTTGTGGGTATGTAGCTTGCCTCTTCAGATATTACTGGGCTAAAATCTTACATTTTTGTAATTGGCTTCTACTATTAGTTGCAGTATCCCAAGATTACCATAGCATCTTACAGATTGTATTTTTGCTGTGAATACATATTGTGCTGCTCTGGTTTCTACCCACTCTGTTCACCCTCGCTACGATCGGGCTCACTCCACTCCCCTACCCTACCCCCATTCCCAACCACCCCCACTTTAATTTAACTTATACTTGTGCTAACCACACCCTTGCTTCCATTTAGCCAGTCCCATTTTCTCTATATCACACTTTTCACACCCATATTCCTCCTGGCATCATACCCCTCCCCTTTTATTTCTACCATTTACTTATTCACCTTTTTCCCTCTGTATCCCCTTCTTTTAAATCATTAGAGCTACTTCTTTTTTTTGTCCTTGTATATCTTCCATTATCTAACCGTCTAATCACTTACCATGCCTTTCTTAAGACCAATTATCATTACACTTGTAACAATTCACAATCTCTATATTTTCTACCAGTCTACATCTTACATTTACCACATTAGTTTTCTGCATTCTCCAACACTCCCTTTAAATATTTATCATTCCCAGTCGAGAATACACTTTCACATTTCTCCTCAACTCTATAGTAATACTTTCACGCTTTTTTACTCTTTCAAATATATAAACATTCACTCCCTTAGTTTCTCTCTATTTAATTACTACAGAGACATAGTGAAACTTAAATTAATTCTGCTTTATTCACTAACCCAAATCAAACTTCTGTCTGATATTCATCCTATCCCCGGACCTGATGTAATTAACACTCATACTTCACAATGTCTCTCCTCTTTTCTTACTTCACTAACTCAAACCTCCTCTTACCCTTCTTAACCCTTTATTTCCTAAAAGGAATAACTCTGACATTCTCATTACTAACTTTAATTAGAAGTATTGTCAACCAAGTTATTGATTTCCATGCAACTCTGAATCTCTGCTCTCCTCACATAGCTGTCATTACTGAAACTTGGCTAAAGCCCCGTATAAAAGACAATGAAATCTTAACCAAAGGGTATAGCATTCGTAGACAAGACAGGTTAAATAAATGTGGTGGAAGGATAGCTATATTATTTAAGGACTCACTCAAATTGACCCTAGTAAACTGCTCCCCTCCAGATCTTACTAACTCTGAAATATTACCTACTTGCTTGGAAATTAGCCCCTTTAAAACAATAATAATAATTGCTACCTATCTACCCCCTGGCCATAACTTATCCATCATAGAAAACCTCCTTTATTGTGCTTCATCTGATTTTAACCAGGAAACAATAATTCTAGATGATTTCAACCTAGACTGGTTTACATGCTCCTCTGATAACCCAGCTAACTTTATTAATCTTTATAATTTCTCTCAAATTATTAATTCTCCCACTCGTAGAGATAAGCACACAAAAAGCAATCAATATTAGACTGGATTTCAACTAATAATCCTAATCTTAGTTACCAAGCAGGATGCCTTCCAGATTCACTTGGTGATCACCCACCCACCCCACCTTTCTTCTCAGGAAACATGTCCATGAACCTAATAACATCATATTAAAGTATGTTCGCTCTAAAAAGATTTCTCCTCCTCTATATTTAACTGTATGCTACAACAGTGTGACTGGTCACCTTTAAAATATCTCCAGTTAGATCTTGCTGTGCAGTATTGTAACAAAACCTTTCTTGACATTCTGAATATTGTACCTTATATTAGAAAGTTACTCTCCATAACAAAACAACTTCCTTGGGATAGGGCCTGGTTACACTACCATAGTAACAAAAATAAAGATTCCTTCATTATATATCGACAGCTAAGAAATCAGGCCAAGCAACAAATAAAACATGATAAAACCTGTACTTCCAAATGTGTCAACAAAAATACCAGAACAACCCCCAAAAATTCTGGAAATGTATAAATTAGCTCCTAAAACCAGGAAAACCGTCAACCCCAGTTCCAGTAACTAGCAATACCACTGACTGTATAGCTACTCACTTTAATATTCACTTCATTAATTCAGTAGCCTCTCTCATTAGTAATAATTCCAACTCAACCTTAACAGTGCCCACCTCCTCAGCTTCTAATCCTGGTTCATTCTGTATTAAACCCATTTGAACCAGTTAACATAAGTTAAAGGATAGGATAATTGAACACAAATCTGAGATTAGGAGTGAAAATATAAATAATGCCTTATTTAAACATACACAACTATGTGGAGTTGAACATAAGTGTAGGCTTAGAGTTATAGATATTGTTTTATCTTCTGTTAGGGGTGGGGACATCAATAATATCCTTGAGACTAGAGAGTATGAGTGGATACTACGATTAGCAGCGGACTGTCCACCTGGCCTAAACTCTGCTATAAGTCTTAAACCTATTTTAATGAAGTTGCAACGCATTAAATCATGATATGTGTATTTATAAAGCTGTATTGTATTAAATTATGATATGTATTTTATATGTATTTTATATGTATAGTATGGATTTTGTGTTTTGGTCACATGATATTGGCTGCTATCATGTTACTTGTGGGCTCTTATTTAAAACACGTGATGTCTTGAATGTAATTGTTTTAGTATTGAGAAAGGGTTTCACCCGAAAGCTTTGCTATTTTGATAAAGTTCTTTTTCTCCAACGTGTTGTGTTTTTTCATTGTTTTTTCATTCTATATTAAACCCATTTGAACCAGTTATGTGAAAAAGCTTCTCAATAAACTAAAATCCAGTTCTCTTGCTGCAGATGATCTCCAAAATGAATTCCTAAAACTGGCTGCTGACACTATCTCCTGTCTAATATCTATTTTAATCAACCACTCTATCTCTGAACAGTATGTCCATCTACTTTGGAAAATATCTCACATTATTCCCCTACACAAAGGTGGCCCCTCTACTAATTTCTCTATCGTCCCATTTCAGTTCTCTCCACATTAGCCAAGATCCTAGAAACATACATTCATTAACAACTCCTTGACCACTGCCTTAAAAACATTTTTTCCATCTCTCAATTCCTTCCTAAACACAGTACTAATACTGCTGTGCTTAGTTTCACTAATACTGTTAACCTTCTCAAAAGTAAAGGTCAACTAGTCTCCTCTATCTTTCTTGATATGTCTAAAGCTTTTGATACTGCATCTCACCAAATTATTCTAAATAAACTTGCTGGTTTTATCTCACCAAATACTTCTAAATAAATTTGTTGGTTTTAAGCTCAGCCTATCCTCTCTTACTTGGTTTCATAGCTACCTTTCCAACTGACAACAGTCTACCAAATGGGAAAATAAACTCCCCCTTTCTACCAGTATCTATTGGAGTACCCCAAGGATCCATACTTGGGCCCCTACTCTTTATTTTATTTACCAATAACATCACTTCCTCTACTAATATTGCCCCCATAATTCAATATGCTGATGACCTCTCTTACCTGCTCTGCCCCCATACATTTCAGGAACTCCAAGATAGAACACAAAAATCTCTACAAGACAGTGAAAGCTATCTTTCCAACCAGCAGCTTATACTTAACCCTAATACAACTAAGGTGATGTTTTTTGGTTTCAATAAAAACATAAATACTACACCCCCTCTCTCCATCTTCTCTTCTAATATCATAAAAATTGAACCAGTTAGTCAAACTAAATTACTTGGTGTAACAATTGATGATTGTCTAAAATTCGATAAACACATATAACTGACTATTAGAAAAAAATCACTGTAAACTTGGCTCAATGTACAGGGCTAAACCTTTTTTAACCAACTACACCAGACTTGCCACTGCTAGATTCCATCTATTATCCACTCTGTTGTTCTGTTCCCAAATATTTACCAACTTGTGCAAAACTGACTTAAATAACCTAGAAAGTTGCTATAATAAAATAGCTAAATTTGCTGTTAAGCTACCTAATAAGTCACTTCATTGTTATGCCATTCATCAGCTCAAATGGATTGAACTGCCTAGCCTGTTATCTCTAAATCAACTTTCCACTGTTCATAATATAATCTACAAACCCAACAACTGTCCTGCTCTCATTGATTT
The DNA here is from genome assembly GCF_019279795.1 of Protopterus annectens. NCBI lineage: Eukaryota > Metazoa > Chordata > Ceratodontiformes > Protopteridae > Protopterus > Protopterus annectens. The sequence continues at coordinate 573,567,017 of NC_056737.1, forward strand.
AGTTCAACTTAACTCTAGTATTAGACAGTTTAGATAATCTGACAAATTAATTCTCAAGGTAACCCAGTCTAAAAATTTCTATGGAGACTCCCTCTTTTCAAGCAAAATAGCTAAAATCTGAAACTCTTTTCCCCAACACATTCTAAAAAACCCAAACATTCAGTTCAAACTACTAAAAGAACACTTTTTCTACAGTTCCAGGTTAATTATTAATATCTGTTGCTACTTTCCCTATATATAACTGAATACTCATCTGTCTCTCCTTTATAGTTCCTGCTCTTAGTAATTGTTCTTCTTTGTACACTTATTTCATTCTAGTTTCTTGTATTTCTTGTAAACGTATTATGTTTTTTTCTTAATATATATATATATATATATATATATATATATATGTATTTGTATTTCACTAAGATATTTAATCTATTCCAATAATTTATTATATTTAATCTGTTGTAACTTTTTCCTAAATTTTTTTTTTTGGTTTGGAGATTTTTTTTCTCTCTGGGCCTCCGCTGAAAATGGGCTATTTTGGCCCAGTCAGGCATTACCCAGTTAACAAAATGAATAAGTAAAAATAAATAAAATAAATAAAAATGAGGGAACCACTGCAGCTACTATTAAGGTTCAGTTTGCAGCGATCTCAAATTTTCACATAGGAGATAATGGTTCTGCTATAATTTCAAATAGACTTTGCAAAGCATTCCTCAGGGGACCTACCTTAATTCGCCCTCCATACAGGAACCCTATTCTGCCTTGGGACTTGAATTTTGTATTTTCAAAGATTGTCTCTGTCTCCCCTCCATTTGAAGCTTCTGCTGCATGTGATTTGAAATACCTCTCATGGAAAATGCTCCTTTTGGCAGCTATTACTTCAGCAAGGAGAGTTTCAGAGTTACAGGCCTTATCCTCCAAGCCTCCATACATAGTCTTTCGTAAGGACAGAGTCTCTTTACGAACTAACCCCTCCTTTTTACCTAAAGTCTCCCCTCCATTTGAAGCTTCTGCTCCATGTGATTTGAAATACCTCTCATGGAAAATGCTCCTTTGGCAGCTATTACTTTAGCAAGGAGAGTTTCAGAGTTACACGCCTTATGCTCCAAGCCTCCATACATAGCCTTTCATAAGGACAGAGTCTCTTTACGAACTAACCCCTCCTTTTTACCTAAAGTGTTTTTGGGAAAATAAACTCAATCAGTCTATTGATTTAGCAGTGTTTTTCCAATTTTTCAAAAGAAGGGAGAGTACACTCTGCATCATAGACAATTACGTTTCTATTTGCGCAGGACATCCCAATTTAGAAAGTCAGATCATCTCTTTATCTTTTATTCAGACATTTGGAAGGGCCAACCAGTTTCTAAGGTAACACTATCCAGTTGTTTTTTACAGTGTATATTTTTCATATACAGTTCTAACGACAAGACTATACCTAATCCTTTCAAAGCACAAGAAAGGAAATCAGTCTGGTGGACCCCTGCCATAAACAAGCTATACAACAGAAGGAGAAACCTAGTACAGCAAAGAGTAAAATCCCAAGAAGGGAAGACATCCCTGATCAGTATCAGCAAGAAACTACGTTCCCTCATAAAATCATCCAAGACTAGCTTCGAAAGAAAAATTGCCATGGACTCCAAAGATAACCACAAGGCATTCTTTAGCTATGTCAAGAATCTAAGTGGCAATTCTCAGATCTGCTCAGAGTTGGTGCAGAATGGCACAAAATACACTGAACCAATCGATATAGCCGACATCCTGGCAGACAGGCTCAGTGCAAACTTCACCCCTCAAGGGCCCATAACTATACCAGAAGAATGTAGTGCCCCTGAAATCACAGACACTCAGGTTAAAACAGCCCTCTCCAAAGCCAAAAACACAGCATCAATGGGACCGGATGGTGTCCCAGGCTGTGTCCTACATGAGCTCAAAGATGAATTAACCCCTCACCTAAACACACTGTTTAAACTCAGCCTCTCCACAGGCTATGTGCCCATGGAGAGTGGTGCACAGCAACAGTTATTCCACTGCACAAAGGTGGAACCACAGCGGACCCGGAAACTATCGCCCTATAAGCCTGACTATCTTGGTCTGCAAAGCTATGGAGCACATCATCATGGATCTCATTAACAGAGACATTGGAAACCTCCAAACACTGGACCCTACCCAGTTCGGCTTTGCTAAGGGCAGATCATGCCTCCTAAACCTGATGGACTTCTTTGACACAGTTACCAAGGCTATAGACGAGAAAAAGGTGGTCCACACAGCCTACCTAGACCTCGCAAAGGCCTTCGACACCATTCCCCACTCAGGTATTATAAACAAGCTCACCAGCCTGAACATAAACCCCTATGTCATGAGATGGGTTGCCAACTGGCTCATGGACAGAACCCACATGGTAAGAGTTGCTGGAGCTAGGTCTGACTCTAAACCAGTTACAAGTGGCGTTCCCTAGGACTCTGTCCTAGGACCTTCCTGTTCGGCATATACTTCTCAGCGGTACAGGCAAGCACAGGAGGACTTTGGCTGACCAAGTTCGCAGACGACTGCAAACTAGGGGCTATAATTGACTCTCCGGCTGACACAGACATCCTCCAAAAGGGTCTCACTGAGACAGATACCTGGTGTCAAAACCATGGCCTCAAGCTAAATGCCAAAAAGTGCATAGTCATCCCCTTTGGAAAAAACAAAGTACCCACAAACTACCACATAGGTGGTAGCCCCTAAATACGGAAGACGTAATCAGGGATCTGGGGACCCAAGTAGATAGTAACCTCTCCTTTGATAATCACATTGCCAAAGTGGTTAGAAAATCCTTCTATGTGGTCCACCTAATCACAAAAGGGTTTGCATCCAGATCGAAAGATGTCATTGGGCCCCTCTACGCATCACTCATCAGACCCATCATAGAGTACAATGCCCCATTTGGGATGTACCTTAGAAGACACCTGCAACAACTGGAAAGACCACAGAAGTACCTCACTAAGAGGATCACTGGCCTCAAGCAGATGGCCTATGCAGCTCGACTGAAGAAACTCCAGCTGTACTCTATTGCATACCGCCTATTCAGAGGTGATCTCTGCCTGACATACAAGGCCATGTCCAACCTAGAATTGATGGACATGCTCCACCTAAAGATATCCCCTCGAGCCACATGCTCCAGGGATCTAAACCTCACCACAACAATAAATAGGACGTGCTGGAGGGATAGATTCCTGTCCCAGAGACTTCCCATGCTCTGGAACAGGATTCCAATCTACATTAGGCAAAGCTCCTCGCTAACCCTCTTCAAGAGAAACCTTGACGAGTGGATGGGAAACAGAAAGTTTACCCCAGGGATCACTTCAATGGCTCTGCTGGACAGAGGCACAGGGAACTAATCTAAGGGGGGGGGCGAAAGCTGACACATTCTGGCTAGGCTTATAAATGTCTTCGGACAGATAACCTAGTACCTACCTATGAACCTATTCTGCCAGGCCAGTAGCCACTTTAGTGGCTTTCCAAGCCAGATTACTCTTGGATAGCATCTGTGCTTCAGCAACATGGGCTAAACCACATATCTTTATTACTCATTACAAGTTGGATTTGGCCTCTAGGAGTAGAGCATCCTTTGGTTCTATGGTTCTGAGGAAAATTTTCCCAGGAACCACCCAAGAATTAGGTACCTAGGGACACTGTCCCATCACTGAGAATAAAGACGAGATTGGCATCACATAAAGAAGTTATGTACTCATCATAACTTTCCATGTGTTGTTGTCCATCTCATCCTTTATTCTCACAGCCCACCCACCATACCCCCATCTGGGAGACCGAATTCCACTAATTGGATCTTTGTAGCACTCTACACCCTCTGAATGAATGTGAATTCTTATACAAGATAATTTTGGGATACTTTCTCCTGGTCACTGCTAGAGGGCAAACAAGATCTGAGGTAGTAGGAGAGTTGCATTATGGGTAGAGAAAATGCTCATGAGCTTAGCTGAGAATCTCGAGCTTATGTAATGGCTGAGACGGATCCGACGGATCATATCCAACACATCAGTGAGGATAAAGGATGAGATAGGCAATACACATGGAATGCTATGGTGAGTACATAACTTCTTTTTTGGGCCCAGTGTAACTTCAAGAACACTGTGCTATCTGTCATGGCTTCAGTTACTGGGCCCTCAGAGAGTAAAAATAAGCTTATTCTTAAAGGCATTATTAAATCCAGCTTCGATGAGGCCATATGTGATTCTGCCAAATCGAAAATGAATGTTAGCTGTCCTTCTTCTTCATCCAAGCATGAACAACCTAAGAAGAGGACCAGGTCGGTGCTGACAGTTTCATAGACACCACCAATCAAATAGTTAAGACTTCCTCAGTTCCCAAAGTTTCATCAGAACTGACTGGGAAACTGACTCCACCATTGGTGCTGTCGGTGCCTACCTCTGCACTGACAGTTTCGGCACTCTCTACTGTTTTGGGCCAAACAACCTTGGAACCTTCTATTTCCTCTGTTCCAGCAACTTCGGAACCAAAGGAATTCTCATTTAAGGATAGACCACATGCAAAGTATTTCCCATCAGTAGACCTTTTTTCAGATGGACCTCCAAGCCCCTTCTTGGAGAAACCCCTGTCCCCGTCGGTCTTTTCAGTCTGTTACACCAAGAGTTTCACAGAGTCTGATATTTTGAGGCTGGTGGACCAGCTCCTGGTGGCAAGGGGATTAACCGCTTCCACGTTTCCTAGCTTATCTGGCTCTAGAATTTTATCTATCTCTACACCAGTTATTGTTCCTTCTCTGACTCCTTCTGAGCCATTGGAGTTCCCAGTGCCGACAGTTCCGGCTTCGACTGTCTTGGTGCCGGTCAGAGCTACTTCTCCAGCACTGATAACTGCCTTGAGCTCTTTGGTTCTACCAGAACCATATACCTACTGGGGTTACAGCTTCATTGCCAGTTGCGGGGAGCATGGTTCCACTCAGGTGTTGTCGGAGTCATCCATGCTACTTGGGGCTTTGGCACACGTTAGCTCGACACTGGCTTCAGCTTTGGAGGCAGCCTCCTCGGTGCAGGATGTGACCATTGTTCTGAAGGAGTCTATTTTGGTTATGGGCTCCCATTCCTGTATGGGGGGCCCCTCCTTCCAGGCCATGGAGAAGGCCTTGTTCACTGCGGGCCTATAATTGATGCCACTTTCGTTGGACCAACAGCCCTGCCCTACCCCTCACCCAGAGCTTCCTCCAGTCTCTGCCCTGGGACAACGAGCACAGAAGCCTCAGGATCCAACCAGTGTCCTCTTCAGACACCTCTCCAGCCCGTCCACCTCAGGAGGTACCCCTGAAGAGGAAGTGCAAGAGGAAGAACTTAGACTCCCCTGAAGAGTCTTGGACAGAAGATACGGATTTCAGTGAAGGGAAAAGTTCCCCAAAGTCACCCCTGGAAGATGTCTCCTTTGGATACATTCTAGAGATCTTCAGAGGGGGGTGGCTGGACTTACCTTTAGCCTTCCTCAGAGGAATTGGTATACCCTAGAGGCTTTCCTATGCCCAACCCTCTACCCCTTGGATCTCTCCACCCACTGATGATCTGATTAAATTGATTGCTCAGCAGGCTTGGAAGATACCTGATTCCATCGAGCCATTTCCTAAGAGACCAGACTACATTTTGTCAGCTCCTCAGGATCAACAGCATTGAACTAAAGGGATACCCGTAGATGTCATGGTGGTAGTGGCAGCCACCAGAAAGGAACTTGCTGATGAAAGTCCTACTATCCCATCTCCTAATAAAGAGTCTACAACAATGGATAGATTTGGGAAGAGAGTATACGCTTCATTGACCTTCGTGCGCAGGTCCTTAAACTGTATGGTACATTTCATGAGACTGCAACGAGATCTGATAAAGGAGCTATCAGATACTCTGACAGTAGCAGTAGTAGCTGAGTGGGTTTAGGACAAAGTAGCTTCTCGGCTAGCAACTCTTGATTCGATATGCAACTTGTCCATGAGACTTATTGCACACACAGCCAAAGGGATGATGAGGGCAGAGGGTTCTGGAGTAGCCATGAGGAGACACACCTGGATGCACTTATGTGAATTTGCCATTCAAGTCTTCTTTCATCAATGCTCCTTTCGACAGAACATCTCTATTTGGCCCCAAAGTTAAAGAGACCCTTGCCAGATATGGAAAGACCCTTTCTGCCATGGGCATATGCTTTTCCATTCCTCAACGGTCTTACTCTAGGAACCAGAGAAGTGGGAAGCTATGCTTCAAAAAGTCCCAAGTATCTTTCCACAATACTCCCTGGGGCGGGGGGGAGTTACAAAGGAAGACGACATGCTTGAGGCAGAGGTGGCCCTCAAAATCAGGGTTCCAGGGATTCTTTCCCCTGGTAATTCCTATCAGCACTCCTGAATGGAGGCCCAATTGCTGTCTTCTGAAGGCAGTAGGAGGACAATTATCCTTTCACCTACCTGCCTTGCTAAATATAGTGGACAATTGAGTGCATAGAATTATGACCAGAGGTTACAATATCCCATTTTCACAAATACCCAGACAGTCAAAAAGAATCCAAGACATTCCACCCAGTCACAGGGATGCAACAGTCTTAGAAATTCAAAAACTGTTCAAGAGAGTCATCCAAGCAGTCCCACCAGACCAAGTAGGATCCGGAGTTTACTCAAGATTCTTTTTAGTGCCAAAGAAAACGGGACTGGAGACTGATTCTGGATCTCAGTGTATTGCACAAGTCAGTTCAACAAACCAAATTCCGAATGCTTACAGTTCAGTCTGTACTTATGTTCTTAGGAAAAGATGATTTGATGTGCTCACTAGATCTTCAGGATGTGTATTATCACATAAAAATGGACAAGCGATCTAGAAGATTCCTGCACTTCTGACTGGGAGCCAGTCATTATCAGTTCAGAGCCCTGCCCTGTGGTCTCACCACAGCCCCCAGGGTGTTCACCAAATGCATGGCAGTGGTAACAGCTCACTTCAGACTGCAAGGATTCCACATTTCCATACTTAGACGACTGTCTCATTACCACTCTCATTACCACTCCCACCAGGCATCTACTGTTACAGGCAAGAAACTACATTCTGTTTAACTTGTTCCTCGCTAGGAATCACTATAAACTACAAAAAATCCCATCTAGAACCTACACAGCAGCTAAGAGTTCATAGGAGCGATGCTAAACACATAGCGTCTCTTCCTCCAGAAAGACTGTAAAGAATAAAATCGCAAGTCATTTAGATTATTTGCAGCAAAAAAGTGACTGCAATACTACTGCTGCAAAAACTCTAAGGTCAACATCAGCCTCCATTACTTTAGTTCCCCTTGCAAGATATCACAAGTGGATTCTTCAATGGCTGTTGACTTCCTACTGGTCCTTACAGAATCAACCTATGTCCCATCTGGTAGTGATCAACAATTTATGCAAGAAAGACCTGAATTGGTGGCTTCACTCCAACGAAATTTTGTTAGGCAGACCCTTTGTCCTTCCTCGACCTCAAGCCATAGTTACCACAGAAACATCCCAGATGGGGGGTGGCATTATCTGGGAAAGACAGTCCAAGGCACTTTGTCCCAGCTGAAGGCCAATTTGCACATCAGTGTTTTAGAGATGAGGGCAATGCTCTTAGCATTGTCAGCATTCCAAGAAACCCTTCCCTTGGGAATGATTGTGATTCAAACAGACAACAAGTCAGTAGTCTGGTACATCAGCAAGCGAGGGGAAACCAGATCTTACCCTTTTTGTCAAGAAGCACTAAGGGTATGGCAATTGGCAATTTCATCTGTCCACTTTCTCTTTGTAACGCACATTCTGGGGTGCTCCAAAGTGATTGCAGAGAAATTGAGCAGGAGCATTCTAATGCTTCACGAGTGGTCTCTCAATACTTTAGTGGAAGAAAATATATTCAGCCAATGGGTCCAGCCCTGCTGCAGTCTGTTTGCTTCCCCCCAAAACAAGTGCAGCAGCTACTTTGCCCTGATCCCCCCCTCCATGGAAGTCACTGAGAGATGCTGTCCTTCACAGGTGGCCCCCTGGTCTACAGTATGCCTTTCCCACGATTCCTCTCTTATCCCAGTTTCTAAAGAAAGCCAACAGGTTGCAAAACAGGATAATTCTCATTGCCCCATTCTGGCCTCAGCAGATATGGTTCCCCTTCCTTTGGCCTGATCTAATCCAGAAGGCTTGGGCACTGGACCCAGCTACAGACCTATTGTCCCATCTGGACAGACTAGTTCATCCGAATCTTCAAAATCTCAAGCTCAGTACGTGGCTTCTCCAGTTCCAATGATTGCCAGGCATTCTACTCTCACTTCCTCAGTTCAAAGAATTGTTCTAGCCTCCCACAAAACTTCGACTAGGCGATTGTACTTCAGCAAGTGGCAAACATTTTCAAAATGGGCTACAGAGAGTAACCACGATCCGTATTCTGCACCAGTCTGTAGGGTCCTGGAGTTTTTGGCATTGCTTTTTGAAGCAGGAGCATCTACCTCCACTATACGAGTGCATCTAGCTGCAATTTCAACTTTCATAATAGTCTAAATGAGGCCACTCTAATGTCCCACATACTTTGTAAAGCTTTTCTGAAAGAAACTTTAATGCTCAGACCCCCATACAAATTTCTGCACCTTGGGACTTGAATCTGGTACTACAGTTTGTGACCCGTCTGCAAATTGCGATTTGAAGTAGTTATCCTGGAAAACCTTATTTTTGATTGCTTTTACTTCTACTGGGAGGATATCTGAGCTACAAGCTTATCTTACAAACCTCCTTAACTAATTTTCCATAAAGACAGGGTCTCCTTGCGCACAAATCCTTCTTTTCTATCAAAGATAGTGTCCAAAACCAGTATCAGCCAGACTATACAACTTCCATTTTTCTTCCCCAACCTCTCAAACAAGAGTGAATAGTGTCTGCATTTACTAGATGTGTATAGACTATTGTGTTTTTACCTTCACAGAACAAAGGAAATCAGAAAATCTGATCAGTTGTTTTTCTTTTCTGCTACTATGGGCAAACCAGTTTCTAAGGTTACTCCAGCTAAATGACTTAAGGGACTGTACAACTTTTGTTTATAACAAAAGGAAAGTGCATCTACCAGGACCTGTTAATGCACATTCAATGAGGGCAATAGCTACTTCTGTAGTCTTTCATTCCAGAGCTTCTATAGACGATACATGTGTAGCAGCTACCTGGGCATCCCTGTATACCTTTGTTACTCATTACAAGCTGGATCTGGTCTCTGTGGGATGAGCATCATTTGGCTCAATTGTGCTCAGAAATATTCTTCCGTGAGACAGGCAAGGACTAAGTAAAGACTGACAATATCAGATAAAGAAGATGTGTCTTACAATAACATTCCATCTGTGTTTTCAATCTTCACTAATTTATTTGTTTTTTTTTTTATTTTTTATTTTACATTTGTTTACCGGGAGAGTCCGACTGGGCATAAAACCCTTTTTCTGCGGAGGCCCGTGGAGAAAAGCTCCATTGTAAGTAAACTATTTTGTTAGTAGAAAGAAAATTGTATAATACAATAAAGAAAAAAAATAGTAACAGACATTCGTAATGGTAAAAAGACTAGAATAGAATAAATTGGTCAAGTGGGAGACAAGACCAATAATCTTATATAACAATGCTTCTAGAAGACAGTTCTTACAGTAGTAGCAGGTAGTGACATTGTATACAATTAAGAGTGCAATTACAATACTTAGTCTTATATACAGGTAGCGTAGCAAACTGAAGACTTAAAATCTGATAGATATTAACAGTGAGAAAGAAAAAAAACAATATAAGGTAGTCATATGACTTAAATTCCCACTTTTTTTAAAAAATCAGCAGTAATCCTTAACATCCCCACCCTCCTTCCCCTTTCCCTTCGGTTTCTTGGTGGAACAGATATCTCCCAAAAGATTGGCTTTACATTTTAGGAATACAGATATGGTCCCTGGTCTTTTATTTCCTGTCTGTCAGTATTTTATGCAAACTCGATCTGAGGTAACCCTGTGAGGAACGTTATGGGTAGAACTAAACAAGAGTTTTTGGAGGGCACAAGATGGAATAACGGCCGAGTCGGTTCTGAGATACAGAACGGAACCCACAGTCAAGGATTAATGAAGATCGACAACACAGATGGAATGTTATGGTAAGACATAACTTCTTTTTCTAGATCTAAAGTAATATAGGGTCTTTCACAAATTAATCTACAAGTCATACATACTCCACATTTATAAGTTCCATTAACTTTATTAGTAAAAGCAGGAACTATTTTAATGTTATCATTTTGCAATAAAGTTTTAAAGCTGTTGATTTTTTTATATATAAATAATTTACTAACAACTTTAAATAATTTATAATGCTGTCACATATTATTGTATTGTGTCTTTAAGCTTTTTTGGTATTTTAATTGGTTAATTACATTAGATTTGCGATTAATAGAGACACTATATATATTATAGTGTTTTTTTAAAGAAGTTGTTTTCTGAAGAAGTCTGTTTTAGAAGAAAGTGGTGAATTTTAAAAAATTTGTACGCTAAAATAGTTGATTTGTTTCCTTGCACTTCTTTTGTGGTATTCACTATTTTCTGCCTTTATTGGTTTACTACACTTCGAAACATTCTCATATATATTTTTTGAAAACTATCACCGCTGGAGCAAAAATGCTGTTCACACATGTTGCACCACATACTGTGGTAGCAAGATACATTTATTTACCTGAATAAATCACTTGAAGTGGTCAAATCCTGAAGCTTCTCGTCTCCAGTCAGACCTGGTTATCTCTGTTACGGTTCTTGTTGAATGGTAAGACTGCATGGGAGTTCCGGCTGCTCCAGCAGATGTGACCCAACTGAAGACCGATTAGGTGCAGTTTTATTGCATGTCCAGCTTGACCAATCAAATGCCCAATTTATCTGGAAAGGGGGAACCGAGGCTGATTATTTCTGACAGACTGCAGGGCATTCTTCAAATTTTAGTCCAGGGAGAAGTTATGGGTACCCTTATTGAGGTATGTCAGTGCCTCTACTTTTTCTTTATGCTGATACTCCTGGGAAAAGAAGCAGAAGACAAAGCACACCTCTACTTCTTGTCCTTCTGTAACCAGAGACCCACAAAAAACGACGACTCAATTTTTCATAAAGGCTATTTAAGGCAGTTATGTTCCTTAAGCCCACCAATTTTTTTAAGTTATTATTTTGATCTCCTCACAAGAAAGGCAGAGCCTTCTCTTCTGAGGAGGGGGATGTAGAATCTGAAGTAGTTTCTTTGTCTTATTCTTCCCATATCCATTCTCTGGTTGATTTTGAATCCAAGGAAGATGACATCATGTCTCTTGACTCTCCTTTAGAAGAACTTTCTTGTGGGGATATGGTGCTTAGGATGATGCAGCATTTTCAGTGGGAAGGTAATCGTGTGTCAGATGCTCAGAAGAGGTACTACAACCTCTTGTATATGGGAAGTCCCTCAACTTTCTACTATACCTACGGTATTGGAAGCTTTATTGGATGCCTTTGCTACAACTTCTTTAAATCCTGAATCTCTGCCTCTGTCTCCCAAAACAACACAAATTCCTTTGCAAAAAACATTTTTCCGACCATGCTGTAATTTTCTTAGACTCTGACAAACCCAACATGTTTCTACAATCTCCAATACCTTGGCAAATGATAAAGATTGCAGGACTGTGGATAGGTATGGAAAGAATGTGTACACTTCTGCTACACTCTCTTTCCATACCATTAACTGCGAAATGCATATGGTAAGATACATTTTATATATTTGTGGGAGAACTTAATCTTATGTCAGACATGTCTGACTCAAAGTCAGTAAAACCTCAGCCATATCCTTGTTGAATTCTACCACCAAGATAGCCAGATGTTTATGCAGTTATGATGCGACTGAGGCATCTCCCAATGCTGTAGCTGCTGGATGTCCTTCAAGGATGCATCTGCAGTCATCACATATGGGTTGTCCTGCCTCAGGCAGCCCTTCGGTCGGCCGGATTCCAAAGTCTGGGTCCAGTGTCGGCTGATGTCGCCCCTTCCCCGACGTCACAGCGCCTGGGGTATAAAAGCGCCAGCCGACGCCATCTTCCTCAGTCTTTCTTGCCCCGTGGTGCCCAAAGCAGAAGCAGTTCGCAAGTGCCGGTCGGCCAGCTCCTGTAAAATCGCTATCCGAAGACTTCATAAGCTAAGTACCCCGTTGGGGACTCTTTCTTGCCTCAGCCGATGTCAGAAAAAGTTAATAATTGTTTAACTTGTGGGAAAGAAATACCTCATAAGGATTTCCACTCTTACTGTCTCCCCTGCTTAGGCCCAGACCACGACGTCTCAGCCTGTTCTGCCTGCGCTTCCTTCAACCGACGCACTCTTAGACGTCGGTCAGAGTTTGCAGAAGAGTTTTTTGGGGATAGTTTTTCGTACAAAATGCCATCGGAAACCCCGACATCACAATTAATTAAGAAACGGAAAGACAAGGACCGACACACTCAGACCGCGGTTTCGGCTGGAACCGCGGCTAGGCCTACCACGAGTGTCTCGGTCTCGGCTGATACCCGAGTCCTTGGAACTTCCGAACCCTGAAATAATACAACCGATAGCCTCGGCCCCGGAGGCCCCTACCGAGTCGGTTACAGAATTGCCTTCCGAAACTCGTGTATTGGAATCTTCCGACACCATATCTTTAGACAAAGCTACACCAGCACGTGGTGCAGCCAGGCCTCCTGCATCCATGTCTATTAAGGCCTTCACCAGGGCTAAAGCTGCAAAACACACTAAAGCCATGCCTCCCAGGGTTATTCCTCAGGGACCCTCTTCTAGTTCCCAGATTCTAACCTTAGCAGAGGACCTTATCTCTTTAATTAGGGGCTCTCAGTCCCATCCGGACAGGGGCTCCCAACCCCCTCTAGACAAAAGGCCCAGGGTGGATCCTCCTGATCCCCTTTCCTCAGAGGAGGCCTCTGATGGCTCGGATCATTCTGACTACCAGGAGGAGGCTTATTCGGCCTACGAGGATTCGGATGCAGAGGAATCTATTCCCTCAGCCTCCCCTCCTGAAGAGCTTTCCTTTGGGGAGACCCTTCACACTATGAGAGAGCATTTCAAATGGCAGGGCCAGGAATATTCTGATTCCAGGAAAAGGCTAAGAACTTTTCTTCATTTACCTCAGCATAGACCTTTGGCTATTCCTCCTGTTTTAAATGTCATTGATGATGTGTATTCTGACTCTAGTATGACCCCTGACACTCTGCCTCCGGCCCCTGTTAAGCCTGATAGGTATTACAGGGTCTCGGACACACATAATTTTCTTTACAAGGCCCACTCTGCTGACCCTGAAACTATTTCACAGGGCCCTAAAGGGGTTGCAGCTGTTACTACTAAGAACCCACTCCCCTCTGCAAAGGAGTCCAGGGCATTAGAGAGATGGGGTAAAAAAGTGTATACTTCTGCCACTCTTGCTATGAGGGCATTAAATTGTCAATTTCATATGATACAGTATCAAGAGTATTTGTTAGAAGAAATGCATAAGAAATTGACTTCTACTGAACCCCTTGACCGTAAATCCCTTCAGGATCTGGTACATAGCTCCCAGCAGGTTAGCAACCATTTCTTGCAGTGTGGTTATGATGCATTGGAAGCTTCATGTGGTCAGCAATGTCAGGTGTTGTCATACGTAGGCATGCTTGGCTGAAGGAACAATCTCTGCCAGACCATGTTAAAGCTAAGCTTTTGGATGCTCCACTGGAAAAGCAAAAGTTATTTGGTTCCACTGCTCAAGAAGTCCTAAAGAAATTTGAGGAATAGGCAAAATCTGTACAAACAGTTAAGGATTTTCTTCAAGTCCAACCGCCTAGATTCAGCAGAAGTTGGCCTTCCAAGAATTGGTCCTTTCCGGACACAGAAAGATTTCAAAGGAGCAGGAACAGACGTGCCAGAGGTAGAGGGCAAGCTAGGGGCTCCTACAGAGGCCGTCAATGGCAACCTCCAATCCAGACAGGCAGTTCAGGACCTGCAACTGCTGCACAAGGACAATCTCAATGACTTTGCTTTGACTCCGCCAACCAGGGCTCAATTAGAAGCACCTTTGGGTGGAAAGCTTTCTTTATTCTCAAAAAATTGGCACAACATTACAAGAGACAAATGGACACTCCAAATAATAGACAACGGATACAGGTTCCATTTCCACACATTGCCAAAAAGAAAAGGCATGCCAGATCTGCCACCAAATCAAAGGGCAGAGGCTTTGAAACAAATCTCAAACTTACTACAAATGAAAGCCATAGAAAAAGTTCCTATTTCAGAACAAGGCCAAGGATTTTACTCCAGGCTATTCCTTGTTCCAAGAAAAGAGCATCAATGGAGACCAATTCTCGACTTGTCTGCACTGAATACTTATCTCATTGTGCCAACATTCAAAATGCTGACTCTACAGCAACTCCTTCCCATGCTGGGCAAGGGGTCTTGGCTGGTGACTCTAGACCTCAAGGAGGCATACCTGCATGTCCCTATCAGACAAAGTTGCAGAAGACACCTCAGATTTCTTGCAGGGTCAGAGCATTATCAATTCTCAGCATTGCCCTTTGGCTTATCTACTGCGCCCAGAGTATTCACGAAATGCCTGGCATCAGTAATAGCATACTGCAGACTTCAGGGGATTCAAATATACCCATATCTGGACGACTGCCTTATACATGCAGACAACCAACAAACTTTGATAAAGGACTTAAATTATGCCATCAATCTTCTACAGGCCTTGGGATATACAGTCAACATGCACAAATCAAGACTTGTTCCATCCCAAAGAATAACCTTTCTGGGTGCGGATCTAGATACAACCACCCAAATGGCTTATCTCACAGAAGATAAACAAAGTCAACTACCGTATTACTTCAAGAATCTGACAAGACAAACTCAGCTGACTGCAAGGAAAATCCTGCAGACCCTGGGTTACATGGCATCCTGCTTTCTTTTGGTTCCACAAGCAAGGCTACATATGAGAAAACTACAGTGGTACCTAAGGAGTTTATGGGCCCAGCACAGTCACAGTTTGGAAACTTTAATCCCACTCATTCCATGCCTTCACAAGGAATTTCTGTGGTGGGCTCAGGCCAGCCAGTCCAACAGAGGGTTGCCCTTCACAAAGCCAAAAACCTCCCAAACTATTACAACGGACGCCTCAGACCTAGGTTGGGGAGCACACATGGAGGGCAGAGGTATCCAAGGACAGTGGTCACGAAAGGAGCTATGCATGCACATAAATCAAAAAGAAATGCTAGCAGTGTTACATGCAATCGAGGCCTTCAAACTCTTTCTGCATCAAGGCCACCTATTAATAAGGACAGACAACACCACAGTTATGTGGTACATAAACAAGCAAGGAGGTACCCATTCCTACCCTCTTTGCAGACTGGCAATGAATCTATGGGATCTTTCCTTGAAACTCAATATACAGCTACAAGCTCAGTTTGTGCCAGGGAAAGACAATACGCTGGTGGACAGCTTAAGCAGAAATATCATGGATGCGCACGAATGGATGCTGCACCCAGACATCTTCCAACAGATAACACAATCTTGGGGGAGCCCGGACATAGATCTGTTTGCTTCCCCCCACAATCATCAACTAAAGAAATTCTGCCCAAGGACATACCATCCACAAGCGTGGAAAATGGACGCCCTCTCTTTCAGCTGGAAAAATCTGACAGTGTATGCATTTCCTCCTATCCCATTAATGACCAAGGTGTTACTGAAGATCAGGGCAGAGCAGCCAAAAGTGATTCTGATAGCTCCAGACTGGCCAAGACAGCACTGGTACCCACTGCTAAGGAGCATGTCACGTACGAAACCATGGCCTCTACCTCTATGGCCACTTCTACTGGCACAGCACAGATACAAAACTCTACATTCCAACCTGAAAACATTGCATCTAACAGCGTGGAGAATACCTTGACTCCTCCTCAGGATAAGCTATCCCAGAGAGTGAAGGATATTATTATGGAAGCTCGCCGCCCTTCCACAAGAAAGGCATATTCAGCAAAATGGAAAAGATTTCTCATCTGGAACACCACAAAGGGCCTAGATGCGAAAGTGATGAACATGGCACATATCCTGGAATATTTGGCAGAAATGTTTCACAATGGTCTGTCTTACTCTTCTATTAAGATTCATGCTTCAACAATTTCAGCAGAGTACAATACTGATCCACCTGTCTTTTCTCATCCTCTCCTAAGACAGTTTCTAAGAGGAATCAAAAACATCAAACCTCCTCGAAAACCACCTTTACCTGCTTGGGACCTTAACTACGTGTTGGAAAAACTAACACTGCCTCCATTTGAACCAGCAGCATCTGCAGATCTACAGTACCTTTCATGGAAGACTGCCTTCCTTCTGGCAATAACCTCAGCAAGAAGGGTTTCGGAATTGCAGGCCCTGATGGTAGTTCAGCCATTTATTATTTTTCACCAGGACAGAGTTTCATTAAGAACTAATCCTACTTTTATGCCAAAGGTGGTATCCAGGGTTTCATTGAATCAAGCCATTCACTTGCCTACCTTCTTCCCAAATCCACAAAACAAAGGGGAGAAACTGCTGCACACCCTGGACATTTACAGACAGTTGCGCTACTACTTGGACAGAACTAAAGGTTTCAGAAAAACTGACCAGCTAATAGTAGCATATGCTGCTGGTACTCAAGGAAAAGCAATTTCCAAACAGACTATTTCAAAATGGATAGGAAATTGCGTTTGCTTTTGTTACTCATTTCATGGAAAGTCTGTACCAGCTAACATTAGACCTCATTCTACGAGAGCCACAGCCACCTCCACAGCTTTCTTAAGAGGGGTGGCTACAAAGGATATTTTAGAAGCTGCCACATGGAGCTCCGTGCATACTTTTGCCAAGCATTACAATTTACCTTTATATTCCAGATCCAGAGCAGGCTTTGCTATGGCTGTCCTGCAGGGTATCTTAGCTACACCATCCTTTTTCTAGTTCCTCCACCCCCAGATTGGCTATGGTATTCTACCCATATGTGATGACTGCAGATGCATCCTTGAAGGACATAGTACAGTTTTGTACCTACCATAAATGTAGATGTCCGATAGGTATGCATCTGCAGTCAGGTTTACCCTCCCTCCTTCCCCTCTGTAGTATTCCTAGGTTGCTTACCCCTCTATTAGCTAGCTGGGGGGATCTATTATGGTGTATTTGTTTGTACACACACACACACATATATATATATATATATATATATATATATTTACAAATGTTTGGATTTTTATTGCATTTCTCCAAATTTAGCCTTCCTAGAGGGCACCTGGCATCTGGGGCAAGAAAAACTGAGGAAGATGGCGTCGGCTGACGCTTTTATACCCCAGGTGCTGTGACGTCGGGGAAGGGGCGACATCAGCCGACGCCGGACCCAGACTTTGGAATCCGGCCGACCGATGGGCTGCCTGAGGCAGGACAACCCATATGTGATGACTGCAGATGCATACCTATCGGACATCTACATTTATGGTAGGTACAAAACTGTACTTTCTGTGCTGAGGAGGTATTGGTTGAGATTGCAGTATCTTCCAGAGGATGTTAAGTCTTAATTATTGGATGACTGGATAGGGAGAATCTTTTTGGTCCTGCTGCAGCTGAAAGTTTCAAAAGCTTGCAGTAGAGAGGTAAGATCATGCAAGATTACAAGCCAATTTTCCTTTCTCTTGGCCCTAAATTCGAGAAAAATACCTTTGTAAAGCTGTCCCCTTTTCTCATAAGGAACAAAAATCTCAACAAAAGGGTAAAAAGTTATCAAAAGGAACTTCAAGACAAACCAAAACACGACTTTGTGACTTTCATTATCTGCTTCCCCCCTCCTACATCAGCATGTCTCTCTTCCTGTCAAAGAATCTTTATGTTTCCCATCCTACTTAGAAACTGATAACTTCTGACAGCTTGGACCTCAGCATCATAGAAAAGGGTTACAGACTTTCCTGGCTGCTTCCTACAGCCAACTCAAGTATTCTGATAGTGCCCCCAAACCAACAACGCATAGTCTTGCCCATTCTGGAAGAATTGTTACGTCAAGGAACTATAGAATGAGATGTTCTTCGTATGATCACTGCCACTATTGCAGTAGTCTTACCTATATGGGGTGTGACCTGTCAAGTATATTAACAGCCAACCAGCGTTCAAATCTTAAGGGCACCTTACACTTGCGCAAACCTTTAACTCTAATAAACCTGAAGAAAAACAGTGGTTTGGGAGCCAAGCACGTTCAGTGCTTTTTTTTGCAACCAAAATGCACTGCTCTTGTGGGCTTTCAGATTTGATTGATCGATCAGCTAACTGTTCTCCATTGCTGGGTAGATAAGTTACCTTCAGGGGGAAAAAACTTTCACATTTTATTTTTATGACAGAAACTCTTAACTGATTTCTGTAAAATTGTATATTTTTAAACTAGGAAAATTGTTTTCAGGGACTCTTATGTGACTTTTATTCATTTTTTACTTGAGGTGTGACTTTTAACTTTCGTGGAAAAAAGTAGTTAAAACTAGGTTAAACATTGTTTTTTTTTCCTGACTAAATGTTGTGTTAAATTAGTTTTGGGGACTGGGCTAAGTGTTTGGTGTGCTTTTAATCGTTCTGTTTTTTTGTGCTAATTTGGTTTTGTTTAATTCTTACCTGTTTCACAGACTACTGCTGCTAATCTTCCTTGGGATTCAGGCATAATTTTTGGCTTCACCATAGAACAACCAGCTGGTTTCTTGCTTCTTCCTTCTCCCAGAAACAAAAAGAAAAAAAAAATCCAAAAAATCTCTGCCCCTTCAGCAGGCTTCAGATTTGCCTCTGCTGTGACCATTTTTGATTCCTTAGACCATTCATATTTTATCTTGGCACCCTGTGGTGTAGTCCCCACAGTCGCTATACAGCAGGGTTAGACACATCCTGTGTGGCTGTTGGAGTGCCCTTTGTTGGCAGAGGAGAACCACTTTTGCTGGTCTTGGAAGAAGGAACAGGGGATACCTTTCTGAGACTGAGATGCCTTTCCCCAAGGTGACTTGTCTATCAAACATAGGTCTGCTTCTATACATGTTCATTTCAAAAAGAAGCAGAAAGACATTTATCTTCAGTATCAGTTTCTTTGGGCGGGAGAGATTTTTTTGGGGGGAGGTGGCTTAGTTCAGGCCCTTGACCATTCCAGTTCTGGTGTTAATCAAGAGAAAAAGGAATTATTTACTGCCTGAGGATTTTCAGGGCATTGAACAGGAAAGTAATTGTAAAGGAACAGTGTCAGTTTTCTCACCTCAGGTTTCTGATTCTGACTTTGAGGATAGTGTTTCTGCTTATAGTCCTTTAGAAGGATTTTCTTTTTCTGAAACTATGTCCAGAATGTATCAGTTGTTCCACTGGGAATCTAATAATAATACACCTGTTCCAGTGGGAATATAATAATAATAATACACTGTCTTTAAAGTATTACTTGTTTCAGCTGGAATTTCCAGAACCTGTTCTAGTTCCTTCTGCTTTTTTAACTTTGGAAGATGTTTTTATTACCGCCTGAGACTTGCCTGACAAGCCAGCCTGATTCCCATAAGAAAGTAGACAGATTTTATAAAGCTTCTCAGTCTTAAAAGTTTTTATTATTATCCCCATATCTGACCCAGCAGTAGTTTCCCTCCCTGTTTGATAAGGATGGGAAAGTCTCTGACAGATTTTGGGAAAAAATGTGTTGTTCTGCAACACTTACTTGTAGCATTTGAATTGTCAAGCTCATGTTAATGTTTATGCTTGCTTTTTTTAGAGAGTATGAGGAACATTTATAGATTCTTTTTCCTTGTCTGAGGAGAAATCTTTATGTAATCTTGCTTCTGTGTTTGAAATTCTGGGAGCTTCTCAGTTTTTTCAACCTTCATTCATCTAACTTTTTTTAAACAAAAACATCTCTATTAAATTTTCATGTATGACATAGGCAGTATTGTATAATAAACCACAATACAATCTCAGTTGCAAACATTATACCTTATAAACCATGCCAACACAACTGTAGCTGCAAACATTATACATCACTTTTAATATGCCTGGTCATTGTCAGTCAGCCACTACATAACTCATTCAAATCCTGCCTTCTTTTAAAACCCGTTCCATTTCTGCATGTATTGATCAGACCTTTCCCATTTTTTCCTATGTAATTTGCTCCTACCCTTTTCCAAATATCCCTGTTCCAGTTGTTTTATCTCTTTTACTATCTTTACTTGTAGTAAAGTTGGTTTAGACTTGATTTCCATTTTCTAGTATTTGCTTTTTTGGCAGCCATCATAATTGGAGTCAGCAAGGCCTTACTGTGGCTAGGCAATTCAGATTCTGTATCATAGTTCAAAAAAATAATTTCCCTAGTTACTCCAGTTTGGTCACCCAACATCTCCTACAGTGCAGACTGCAGGGAATCTTTAAAGTCTGCTAACCAGTTAAATTTCCAGAAAATTTGTTCCCAGTTACCTCTTTTTTCCCCATCACACCTCCAACAGTTGCTATCTTCCTGAGGAAACATTCTTTGGAGCCATCTTAGGGTATAAACATACCTATGTAAACACTTCCAGGCAAAGATCCTAAATCTTATAGATTTTGCTGTATATTTGGGAGACATATATATATATATATATATATATATATATATATATATATATATATATATATATATATATATCCCATTGTTTCTTTTAGAATTGCTTATCCAATCTCTCTTCCCAATCCTTCCTAACCTCCTCTGATTAATTCTTATAGTTATCATGTGATATTTTATATGGTCTACGAATTATTCCTTTCTTAATGGCAACTTCTCTTCTAGATTGTACCAAAAACTCTACCACTGCTGGTCTTTTGTTTAAGAATCCCCTATTTCTTTCCCTTTGCCTATACTCTGGTATCGATCCTCGATATGGAAGGCAATCTCTTAACTTGCAGTCCAAATAAGTTCTTGGCTTCTTCCCATTCTGTTACCTTTCCCTCCCTAGTTATTTTCTCATAATACCTTGGTTCCCTTGCCAATTTTCTCCAATATATTTCCGCCCTTTCTTGCCTATTGTCTCTGTCCCTAATTGCAGTCATCCCTGTCAACAGAATCTCCTTTCTCAATTCCTGTATTGGCTTAGTTCTTAGAATACCTTCTGCTACTTTATGATTATAATATTCTGTATGATTATTATTGTTATCCTTAAAGGTCTGCATCCAGAATCCCAGTCTCTCCCCATTACTTGAGCTTTCCCTCCGTTTCATCATCTCTTTCCATTTTGAATTATAGTTTTCTGCTTGTGCTGTCTATATGAGCCTTAACTGTGTTGCAGTGAAATGCTCCTTGAACTCGGGTATTCCCAGTCCACCCTGTTTTACTGGGAGAATAAGCTTATCCCACTTGACTCTTGCCGTCTTCCCCACCGTTATAAAATCCTTCAGCTGTTTATTAATTGCTATCCACAACTCCCCTGGTTGATAAAAATATGCCTGACTTGTGTATAAAACATGCCTGACCTGTGTATAAAACTAAAGGGAAAAAAAACATTTTATCTGCTTGTATCTTACTATCGATATCCATATAACAGAAGTTAAATTTTCTCAGTTTTTGTATTATCTTTTGTTTAGTCTCTTCCCACATATCCTTAGCTGCCACACAGTATCATTTTTAATCTATACTCCTAAATACTTCATTTTCTCATGTCCCCATAAGTATGGATATTGCGGAACCAATTTGTATTGGGTACATAGTTTACTGCTATTGCTTTTTTTTAGCTGCATTAATTTTGTATCCCGAAAAGGTTTGAAACTGTCTCAGTATGTTCCACAACATTGTACTGTCCCTTTCTGGTTTTGTCAGTTATAAAATACTGTCATCTGGAAATAAAGCCAGCTTTTCTTGGCTACCATACCAATTATCTCCTTAAATTTCTGAGTCCCTTATTTTTTTTGCCAGTGATTCTAAATATAATGCAAATAACAAAGGGGAGAGAGGACACCCCTGCCTAGTTCCTCTGCTCAAGCAGAGATTATCAGAGAGGACCCCACCCACTTTAATGTTCACCTCTGATCCCTCATATATCCTCCTAATCAACCCTATAATTTTATCAGGGAGTGCAAATGCTTCCATTGCTCTGTTCATATAGTCCCAGCTTACGCTGTC
The DNA here is from genome assembly GCF_019279795.1 of Protopterus annectens. NCBI lineage: Eukaryota > Metazoa > Chordata > Ceratodontiformes > Protopteridae > Protopterus > Protopterus annectens. The sequence goes on from NC_056737.1 coordinate 573,589,155, forward strand.
AAATGTTTTCTGTGCAGCAAGACTTACCAACACCAATCATATTTTCTTATATTCTGCTTCCCTCTGGATCATCACTGCTCTGTTAATGTTGTCAAATGTCTGTTTCCCCCCACAGAACAGCAGTGATCCATATCTATCAATTTCGGTATCACTTTTGCCGTTCTTTTAGCCATTATAGACATAAACACTTCAGAATCATGATTTAGTGTTGAAATGGGCCTGTATGAAGCTGGATCTGATGGGTCTTTACCCTCTTTAGGTATTACAGGTACTAGAGCTTTCTTCCAGGATGTTGGTACTTCTCCTCCTCTTAAAATACTGCTAAGGAAAACCTTCCAGATCGTTATCAGTATTTCCCCTCCTAGCTTCCAAACTTCCACAGGAATACCATCTTTTCCTGGGGACATTGTAGTTTGGTTATATATCACCATTTTTATCTCATCTCTTCCTATCCTATCTGTTAGTAATTGAGCCTCCTTTAACTCTAACCTTGGAATGTTTAATTCTTCCATAAACATTTCCATTTGTACCTTTTATTGATTTCCATATATCTCTGCTTCACACAGACTTTCACAGAATTTTCAAAATATTTCCAATTCTTCTACAGGATCCCTTGTTGTCTTCCTTGTTATAGGCACCCTAAGTTTGGTGACAGCCCTTTCTACTTTCTGTTGCTAGAGTCTCTGTGCCAAAAGTTGTTGCGCTGTAGAGTTGTTATGAAAAAACAATTGCTTAACAGCAGTCTTTTTAAACTCCTGCATATTATCGAGGTAATCCCTTATTTTCTGTTTAGCATTCTGCAGTTGCTTTTCTTCTTATTTTGTGATTCCCCCTATATTGCAGTACTTTAACATTTCAGTCCCTCTAAGTAATTCTTGTTACTTCTTAACCGTATCTCCCTTTCTTTTATTTCCACCATTTTTAAATTCCACTTTAATTTTGTCCCACTCCCTAGCTATACTTTGAGAAGAAATTTCTGTCCTCTCTAATATCTACTGAATAATTTCTACTGCCTGTTCCTTAAATTCCTCTCTTCAACAGATAGGTGGGAAAGTGCAAGTGTCTGATTTGTGTTTCATTACCCTTCGTTTTTATTTTAATTATTGGTGCATGACCTGAAATAGTTATTGGGTGCGTATCAAGACGTTCAATTAAATGCACATGTTCCTGTGAAATTCAAATTCTCTGTAGCCTAGCCCAGTTTATGTATCTTGGGTAATAATATGTAAATTCAGTCTGAACTCCCTAGTACTGAATTCACATCTTCCATGCCAAATATTTTCATAACTTTCTTTAAAAATCTACCCTCCTTTGTTAATTTTTCCCTTCCGGGCTCATTGGGACACATTGTCACTGTTGCAAATCAAATTCCATTCCCCACCTACAAGTAATATTCCTTGCTGAAAGCTGATTATTTCTCCCAGAATTTTCTAACGCTCCATTATAGCAGTTTTTGGTGGAATATAAATGCATTCCAGTGTAACCTTTCTCCCTTGCCAGTAGCTCTTTAGTACTACAAATCTGCCATTATTATATTTCATATTTTCTTCTGCTGTTATTGGAGCTCCTCTTGCAATTAATATAAGTACTCCTCTTTTCCTTTGCCCCAGGTATTCTTCTGAAATAACCATCCCGAAAACCTTTTTTTATCAAATTCACATGTTCAGTTCTTTCTAAGTGTTTCTCCTGGAGCATAACTGTTTGCACTCTGTATATTTAATATAGGTCACTAGTCTTTCTTTTTTGTATTTATCTGTGAGACCATTAACGTTTAAAGACTTTATGGAAAGAATCATATTCTTGAGAGATTATTATTTCCACCATTTATATATAACAGCTTTTTTGTTAAATGTCTGGTTCCAGCTTTTGTGTTACATGCATGCACCATTTGGCAGGTTAATCTTTTCTGCAGTTGTTTCTTGTCATCTCCATTTGAGCATGTGTCACATCTTGCAGAATTATTTTGTTTTATTGAAAACTCTCAAACAAAAATACACACCCACCCCAAATAGTCACCTAAAACCTATTAACTTAATAATAACACATAAAACTATGTACATAATAAGAACAAATGTTGTAAACTGATAGCCACACCCACAGGCTAGAGACAACCAAAAAGAAAGGTCATTCATGCTAAGACGCATGATACAGCCTTTGCTTTTAGGAAGTGCTGACTAGTTTTCTCTTATAGTTCTCCTAGCTAAGAAAACACCTGAATGCTTTCAGTAAACATTTTCTCCAAGCCGTTTCTCTTTATCAGATTGTCTTCTGGTGACATGCAGACCAGACACAAACAGCTAAGGATACCTTGTTTACCAGAAAAAAAAATTATAATTTTCAGTATTGTTTTCCATTTATATGCTTTGTAGTAAACCTGTTACTGAGTAAGTCCTAGGGTTAACACAATCATTTCCCTATGCAAGCATGAGAAAAAGCACACTAATGTTTCTTTTGTCATGCTCTCGTAACCAGACCTTTCCTCTCTTCCTTTTTTCCCCACATTGTAGTGCCTACATTTCTTAAAACTGAACATGGAAAATGGGAGAAGGAAGAACAAGAAAAAAACAAAGCACCTGTTTATATTAGTATCCCCATTACATTAAAAAAAAGAACTAAGAAAACTTTACTTCATAGCTTGCTAAGAAAGTCACGCAGCATTTAAACATTACCATTAAGAAAAAAAAGACATTTGTTTTACTTGCAGTTAACTTTCACCCTTCTCCTCCTCTCTCCAAAGTAGTTCTCCAAACATTAATGACATGATGTAGGGAATATGCTTTAAAGTTCCCTACAAGTTTAACAAAGTCCAAACCAGTATTCCCAAATCCTCATGGTCTGCCATGTTTCACAAATATAATTATTGCTTTGTAAACCCACATTTGTCTGTTTCTGAGTTACTGATTTTATTCTCTGAACATTAACAACACAGAAGGCACTCCAGCCAATAATCTAACCGGAGAAGCTTTGCAGTTCTGTCATCTAATCTGAATATCTGTTCAAAGCTTCTTCCATTTTTTTCCAGCTTTTTATTGTTTGTAGTGATATGCTCCATCACTGTTTTGTTTATTTTAACCAGTCCTGTGTGCATCTGCTTTAATACTCTCCTCTAGGTTACTGGAAGTCATGTCTGGAACTTTTACTGCTTCTTGCTGAACAACTGCAGTACTCTGCTCAGTCTGTGTTTCTTTCTCACCTTTTGAAGTTGATTTTCCTCCAGGTCCTTTATATTTCTTTTTTCCCAGCATCCAGGTAGCGCAGTTAACTAGCCAGTTACTGAAATTTACCCAGAAATCTAGGTCCATTGGCCTTCTTTGCTAAGTTTCTGTTTTCAGACTGAGAGCCAGAATTAAGCTGTTAGTCTGCAGTTATCTTGGAAGTCCACCATTCACCTAACTTATTAAATGATTTATATCTACCTCAGCACAATCTTATAAAAAGAAAATATACCAGCACAGCAAGCTGCTGACAAGCAGACTTAAAAGCAATTGCAAAGAGGCTCCAAAAAGAAACAAGGGCAGTCCAACAAGTCTGAATGACTGTATACAGAATGCCCCCCACCCCTATCCTGCCAAGCCTTTAATTCTTCCCCAAAATTTAGTTCTCCATTTCCCTGTTTGGCAACAGATAGACTCAGAGAAATGGGTTCCGAGAGTCATTCATCAGGGATATAGATGGCAGTGGGAATAACTTTCTCTCATTAAGCATCTTCTAACTCGGGGAGTGATAGAAGCAGCCCTCCCCTCTCAGAAAGGGAAACATTTTTATTCAAGAATGTTTCTGGTACCAGAGGAAGAAACTTTATGGAGACCAGATGTCCTTCAAGGATGCATCTGCAGTCATAACAAATGGGTTGTCCTGTCGTCAGGCAGCCCTTCGGTTGGCCGGATTCCAAAGTCTGGGTCTGGCCTCGGCTGGTGTTGCACTTCACCCGACGTCATCTCTCCTGGTCTTCGGGTATAAAGGCATCAGCCGACGCCATTTTCCTCAGTCTTTCTTGCCGCGTGGCGCCCGAAGCAGAAGCTGTTCGCAAGTGCCGGTCGGTCAGATCCAGAGATTACTACTACTGAATACTACTTCGAAGACTTCTAAAAAGCTAAGTACCCCGTTGGGGACTCTTTCTTGCCTCAGCCGATGTCAGAAAAAGTAAATAATTGTTTAACTTGTGGGAAACAAATACCTCATAAGGATTTCCACTCCTACTGCCTGCCTTGTTTAGGCCCAGACCACGACGTAGCAGCCTGTTTAGCCTGTGCTTCCTTCAACCGACGAACGCTTAGGCGTCGGTCGGAGTTTGCTGAACAGTTTTTCGGCTCAGATTTTGCGTACATTATGCCGTCGGATCCTCCGACTCAAATTGTTAAAAAACACAGAAAAAGACCGACACTCGCGGTCCGCGGTTTCGGCCGAAACCACGGCTAAGCAAACCCCGAGTATCTCGGTTTCGGCCGAAACCGAGCAAATGGGTCAATCTTCAGCCGAATCCATGACTACTACCGAGGCTCCTGCTACCCTAGTTGAATCGGCCTCTGAAGTTTTGCCTACTAATGTGGTTCCTATTGAATTATCAGACACCATCCCTTTGGATGTCTCTACCCCAGCACGTGGTGCTGCTAGGCCTCCTGCAGCCATGTCTATTAAGGCCTTTGCCAGGGCTAAAGCAGCCAAATCTGCTAAATCAGTGCCTGTTAAGCCCCCCTCACACAGGCCCAGTTCTAGTTCACAAATGCTTACTTTGGCAGAGGATCTCATCTCCTTAATTAGGGGATCCCAATCTCACCCAGACAGGGCCTCTCAGCCTCCAGAAAAAAGACCTAGAGCAGAGCCCCCAGAGCCAGTGTCCTCTGATGATTCTTCGGATGACTCAGACAATACAGACCATCCAGAGGCCCCTTTTTCTACTTATGAAGATTCCGATGCTGAAGAATCCATTCCATCTGCCTCTCCACTAGAGGAATTTTCATTTGGGGAAACCTTACATGCCATGAGAGAACAATTCCAATGGCAGGGACAAGATTTCTCAGATTCAAGAAAAAGGCTTAGGACCTTTCTACACTTACCACAACACAGGCCCTTAGCTATACCTCCAGTTCTGCCTGTTGTGGATGATGCATTTAAAGATGTTTGCACTGCTCCTGATACTTTACCTCCAGCCCCTGCCAAACCAGATAGGTTTTACAGGGTACCAGACACTCATCACCACCTATACAAAGCCCCACTTGCAGATCCTGAGACTATCTCCCAGGGGCCTAAGGCAGTAGCCGACCTCAGCAAAAACCCTCTCCCTTCTGAAAGGGAATCCAGGTCCTTAGAGATGGGGAAAAAGTTTACACCTCTGCTACTCTCTCAGCTAGAGCTTTGAACTGTCAAGTTTCATATGATCCAATACCAAGAGTTTATGCTTGATCAGTTAACTAAGAAATTGTCCTCTGATGACTCTTTAGATAAGAAATATGTTTTAGAAATGGTGAATAACATTCAGCAGGTTAGTAACCATTCTTTAAAATGTGGCTATGATGCACTGGAGGCTTCATTTAGATCAGCCATGACTGGCACTGTTATAAGAAGGCATGCATGGTTGAAAGAACAGGTCTTGCCGGATCATGTTAAAGCAAAGCTGTTAGATGCTCCTATGGATAAGGCCAGTCTATTTGGTACTCCTGCTCAGCAAGTAATGAAGAAAATGGAAGAGAAGGCAAAATCTGTACAAACAGTTAAGGATTTCTTACAGGTTCAGCCCCAAGGTTTAGCAGGAACTGGCCTTCCAAAATTGGTCCCTTCCAGACTCCTCAAAATCACAGAGAGGCAGGAATAGGCGTGCCAGAGGCAGAAATCAATCCAGAGGAGGTGCCTACAGAGGACGCCAGTGGCAAGGCAATAACCAGCGAGGCACAGACACAACCACTGCCACTGCACCAGGACAATCACAGTGACTTGGCTCTGACACCGCCTACCAGGGAACAAATAGCAGCACCTTTAGGCGGAAAGTTAGCCTTATTTTCAAAAAATTGGCACTATATCACAAAAGACAAGTGGATTTTGCAGACCATAGACCAAGGCTACAGGTTTCACTTCCACACCTTACCAGTGAAAAGAGGAATGCCAAACCTACCTCCAAATCAAAAAACAGAAGCTCTAAAACAGATAGCTCAATTAACAAAGATAAGAGCTGTGGAAAGAGTACCACTAACAGAACAGGGAAAAGGATTCTACTCCAGACTCTTCCTAGTACCAAGAAAAGAGAAAAGTTGGAGACCTATTCTCGACCTGTCCGTCTTAAACACATTCATCATTGTCCCAAAATTCAAAATGCTGACCCTTCAGCAACTTCTTCCCATGCTGGGCAAGGAGTTTTGGCTGGTAACTCTAGATCTCAAGGAGGCATACCTGCACGTCCCCATACGACCAAATTGCAGAAGATACCTCAGATTTCTTGCAGGATCAGAGCATTATCAATTCTCAGCATTGCCCTTTGGCTTATCTACTGCGCCCAGAGTATTCACAAAATGCCTGGCATCAGTAATCGCTCATTGCAGGCTACAGGGAATCCAAATTTATCCATACCTGGACGACTGCCTGATACAAGCGGACAACAAAAGCAAGCTGACAAAAGACTTACAAAGAGTCATTTGCTTACTACAAGCCCTGGGATACACAGTCAATTTAAAAAAGTCAAGACTGATACCATCCCAAACAAGAACATTCTTGGGTGCGGAATTAGACACAGTAAAACAGATGGCATTCCTAACTGCAGAAAAACAAGAACAACTCCCTCTTTACTTCTTGGCATTAACAAAACAGAACAAACTAACAGCAAGAAGAGTACTGCAGGCCTTGGGCTTCATGGCATCATGCATAATCCTGGTCCCCCATGCCAGACTGCATATGAGAAAGCTACAGTGGTACTTAAAGAATTTATGGTCTCAACACAGGCACAGCTTAGAAACCGAAATTCCACTAATCCCATGCCTGAAGCAAGAGTTCCTATGGTGGGCTCAAGCATGCCAGTCAAACCCAGGCTTGCCTTTCCACAAATTTCAAGCAAGCCAAACCATCACAACGGACGCCTCAGATCTAGGCTGGGGGGCACACATGCTGGACAAATGCATACAAGGATTATGGACTCCAGACCAGCTGCACCTGCACATAAATCAAAAAGAAATGCTGGCAGTAAAACTAGCAATCCAGAATTTCAGACCATTCCTCAAAGAAGGCCATCTAATGATAAGGACAGACAACACCACAGTCATGTGGTACATCAACAAACAGGGAGGCACTCATTCATACCCCCTATGCAGAATGACTCTGGACCTTTGGAATATGGCTCTGAGCTACAACATCCAGTTACAGGCAATATTTGTACCGGGAAAAGAAAACATCCTAGCAGACATGTTAAGCAGAACTACCTCGGATGCTCACGAATGGATGCTACACCCGGACATCTTCAAGGCCATCACAAAGAAAGGGGGAACGCCACAAATAGACCTATTCGCATCCCCACTCAATCACCAACTCAAGAAATTCTGCACAAGGACATACCACCCACTAGCATGGAAGGTGGACTCTCTATCCTTCAGTTGGAAAGGCCTGACAGCATATGCATTTCCACCTCTCCCTTTGATGCACAAGGTACTACTGAAAATCAAAGAGGAACATCCAAGGATAATTCTGATAGCTCCAAATTGGCCAAGACAACACTGGTATCCATTGCTGAGGAGCATGTCTCTGGGGAGGACGTGGACATTACCCCTGATGCCTTTGATGTTAACTCAGAACAACTACAACATCATGCATCCAAACCTAAAAACTCTGCAACTGTCTGCCTGGAACATCACGTAACAGCAACTAACCCAGACTTATCCCAAAGGGTGAAAGACATTATCCTTGAAGCCCGCAGACCTTCAACAAGAAGGAACTATGCAGGAAAATGGAAAAGGTTTGTCATTTGGAGTGCTGACAGAGGAAAAGATGTCTCAAAAATAGACATTGCTAACATCCTGGAGTACTTGGCAGAGCTTCTACATACAGGCCTGTCCTATTCCTCCATCAAGATACATGCATCAGCTATTTCTGCAGAATACAGCTTCGATCCCCCTGTCTTCTCACATCCTCTACTCAGGCAGTTCCTCAGAGGAATCAAGAATGTAAAACCTCCTAGGAAACCACCATTACCAGCATGGGACTTGAACTTTGTGCTAGAAAAATTGACACTCCCTCCATTTGAACCAGCAGCAACAGCAGATCTTCAACACCTATCATGGAAAACTGCTTTCCTACTGGCAATTACTTCAGCAAGAAGGGTTTCGGAACTACAGGCCTTAATGGCAGTACAACCCTTCCTAATCTTCCATCAATATAGAGTGTCCATGAGAACTAATCCTACATTTATGCCTAAGGTGGTATCCAGAGTGTCTCTAAACCAGGCAATCCACCTACCTACCTTCCTTCCCAATCCACAGAACAGGGGGGAAAGACTGCTGCATACCTTGGATGTACATAGACAGTTACGCTACTACCTGGACAGAACCAAAGGTAACAGAAAAACTGACCAGCTTTTAGTAGCCTATGCAACAGGAAGGGAAGGAAAAGCAATTTCCAAACAGACAATCTCTAAATGGATAGGAAATTGCATAAGATTCTGTTACTCCTACCATGGAAAGCAAATTCCACAGAACATAAGACCTCACTCTACAAGGGCTACAGCCACTACCACAGCTTTCTTACGAGGAGTGGCTACCAAGGACATTATTGAGGCGGCTACTTGGACCTCCGTGCATACATTTGCCAAGCATTACAACTTACCTCTATATTCCAGATCCCGAGCAGGGTTTGCCACTGCTGTTCTGCAAGGGATCCTAACTACACCATAATTCTTCTTCCTCCTCCCCTAGTTTGGCTATGGTATTCTACCCATTTGTTATGACTGCAGATGCATCCTTGAAGGACATAGTACAGTTTTGTACCTACCATAAATGTAGATGTCCGAACAGGATAGCATCTGCAGTCAGGATTACCCACCCTCCTTCCCCTCTGTGGTACTCCTAGGGTATTTACCCTCCTAATAGCTAGCTAGGGGGGGATCTCTTATGGTGTATTTGTTTGTATATATGTACATACATGCTTATTTTTTGTGTTTGCCTACTATTTGTTTTGGAAACATTGGCATTTATCCAAAATTTAGTTTTCCAAGAGGGCAACTGGCATCTGGGGCAAGAAACACTGAGGAAAATGGCGTCGGCTGATGCCTTTATACCCGAAGACCAGGAGAAATGACGTCGGGTGAAGTGCGACACCAGCCGAGGCCAGACCCAGACTTTGGAATCCGGCCGACCGAAGGGCTGCCTGACGACAGGACAACCCATTTGTTATGACTGCAGATGCTATCCTGTTCGGACATCTACATTTATGGTAGGTACAAAACTGTACTTTTTATGTATTTTTTTAACCAGTTTGTGAAAGTTCCAAAATTTCCAGACTTAAAGGATGCTTATCAAATTACTGTAGCACCAGATTTCAAAGTTTTTTCATTTTTTTCTGAGTCTGGATCACACATTAATTTCTCTGCATAACCCTTTGGGTTATCTACAACTCCAAGGGTATTCACAAAGTGTCTGGCTCCACTGACAGCCTAATGCAGACTGCAAGGTATTCCCATTTTCCTTGTTTAGAAGACATGTCTTTGCAGAGTCCTTTTCAAAGTGTCAGGAATCTCTCACTTGCATGAGAGGAATCCTTCTCAGTTTTGGGTTTGGAGTTCATCCAAAACTCTTGTTTGACTCCTTCCCGTAGTATTGTTTTCCTGGAGTGTCTCCTAGATACCTCCGCTCAAAGAGCTTATTTTTTCCTTAGTAAAAAAGTAGATCTATATATAGAGCTGTTTTAGTTTTTCTACTCAGACCAAGACTTCAGCAAGGGAATTTCTCAGAATTCTAGGTTTCATGGCTTCCATGATTCTCATGATTCCTTCAGCCAGACACCACAAGAGAAAAAATCAGTAATATGTATATCTGTATCATCCCAATATCAGCATCCCCTAAGATTACAGATTCCTATTTTGGAATTTGTGAAAAGAGAACTGCTTTGGTAGACAGACCAGTTTTATCTGAATTCAGGTCTTCCATTTTCCCTTCCAGCTCCAGTGCAGTCATACCTTTCAACTGTACAGATTTTTGCAGAATTCCAGATTTTTGTCTCATCTTTTTGGTCTGTTACTCGTGGTTTTCTGGCAAATCGTTGGCAAATTGTTGAGGGTTGAAGTCAGAAAATAAACATTTGAGTTTCAAACTTCATACCCTTCAGAAAATTCATGCTAATGCAAAACCTATTATTCTATCAACTTTCTAAGTTTGTAAGCACAATATTTAAAAAGTGTTCCCGGTCCCCCCATTATTTATGGTTTTGTCCAGATTTTTTGGTGTAGGAGGTTGAAAGGTATGAGTGCAGTCTGTATCTATACAGATGCCTGAAATTTTGCCTGGGTTGCAGTGTCAACAGGAATAAAAGTGCAGGGTCTGTGGAACGAAAGGGACAGACCAAACACACAAACATAAAATACACATTGGCAGTAATGAAAATGTCAGCTCCCGAAATATCTTAGTTCTAGGACCATTACAAGTGGTTACTTACAACACCACAGCAGTGTGGTATATAAGCAAGCAGGGGGTACCAGATTTTACCCTGTATGCAAACTAGCCATGGTAGCTGGGGATGTAGCACAGTCTCACTCTACTGATGTCTTCCATCCTGTTAGAGCAAAATTGTGTCGCAGACAGGTTGAGCAGGATCAGGACAGACAGTCACAAACAGAAACTGAATCAGAAGGTCTTCCAGGAATTGATCTAATTTTGGGAAACCCCTTGGGTTGATATGCTTATCTCCATTTACAGCAAACAGCTGGGAAAATTCTGCCCGAGAACTCCATGCAAGAAGGATGCATTTTCATAGGTTCATAGGTAGGCACTAGGCTATTGGCCCAAGGGCTTAAGTAAGCCTAGCCAACAAGGTTCCCTGGCTTACGCCACCCAAGAAAGTTATTTTCCTGTGCCCCTGTTGAGCAGAGCCACAGAAGTGATCCCCGGGGTATATTTCCTATTTCCCATCCACTCATCATGATTTTTCTTGAAGAGTGTTAATGAGGAACTTTCCTTGACATAGATGGGTAGCTTGTTCCAGAGTATGGGAAGTCTCTGGGACAGGAATCTATCCCTCCAGCATGTCCTGTTTATTGTGGTGAGAAGGTTTAGGAACCTAGAGCGTGTAGCTCGGAGGGATTGGAATTTCTTTAGGTGTAGCATGTCCAACAGCTCTGGGTTTGACATAGCTTTATATGTTAGGCAGAGATCACCTCAGAGTAGGCGATATGCTACGGAGTAAAGCTAGAGTTTTTTGAGACGGCAGTGTAGGGCATCTGTTTAAGGCCAGTAATCCTCTTTGTGAGGTACTTCTGTGGCCTTTCCATCTGCTGCAGATGTCTTGTGAGGTGCATTCCAAAAGGGGCGTTGTAGTCTATAATGGGTCTAATGAGTGTCGAGTAGAGGGGAACAATGACCTCTTTTTTCCTGGATGAAAACCCTTTTGTGATGAGGTGGTCTGTGTAGAAGGATTTCCTGACTACTGTGGCAATGTGATTATCAAAGGAGAGACTACTGTCCACCTGGGTCCCAAGGTCTCTTATCACACATTCGGCATTAAGTAGACTGCCGCCTATGTGGTAGTTCATGGGTACAGAGGTTTTACCAAAGGGGATGACAATGCACTTTTTGGCATTGAGCTTGAGGCCATGGCTCTGACACCAGGCATCTGTCTCAGTGAGACCTTTCTGTAGGATGTCCACATCATTTGGGGACTCAGCTGTGGCTACTAGTTTGCAGTCATCTGCGAACTTCGTTAGCCAAAGGCATTCTGTGTTAGCCTGTACTTCAGAGAAGTAGGTACCAAACAGGAGAGGTCCCAGGACTGAACCCTGTGGTAGTCCACTTGTCACTGATTTGAAGTCAGATTTGGAGTCTGCAACTTTTACAGTCTGGGTTCTGTCAGTGAGCCAGTTGGCAACCTATCTTGTGACGTAGGGATTTATACCTAGTTTAGTGAGTTTAGCTATAATTCCAGAATGGGGGTTGGTGTCGAAAGCCTTGGCGAGGTCAAGATAGGCTGTGTGAACCACCTTACCCTCATCTATGGCTTTGGTGACTGCCTCAAAGAAGTTGATCAGGTTCAGGAGGCATGATCTGCCTTTCATAAACCCGAATTGGGTGGGGTCCAGAGTTTGGAGGTTACCAATGTCTTTGTTTATGAGTTCCATGATGGTACATTCCATGGCCTTAAAAGCCAGGCTCGTCAGGCTAATAGGGCAATAGTTCCCGGGATCAGTGGTGGTTCCCCCTTTATTGAGTGAGATAACTGTTGCTGTGTGCCATTCAGTGGGCACAAAGCCTGATGTGAGACTATGATTTAACATGGTGCTTAGATGGGGAGTTAGTTTGTTCTGAAGTTCATGTAAAGAGTCAGTTTATTCTGAAGTTCATGTAAAACGCAGCCTGGGGTTTTGTCCAGTCCCCCATGGTTGCTGTGTTTTTGGCTTTAGAGAGTGCAGCTTTTACCTGCATAGTTGTGATTACAGGGACTCTGCATTTCTCCTGTATAGATATGGGTCCTTTAGGGGGTGAGAAGGGGGTAAAGTTAGCACTGATCCTATCTGCCAGGATGTTGACAATATCATTTGGTTCTGTAATTTTCGTGCCGTTGTGCTGTAACTCAGAGCACATCTGGGTGTTGCCATTAAGATTCTTGACATAGCTATAGAATGCTTTATGGTTGTCCCTAGAATCAGTGGCAATTTTGTTTTCATAGCTAGCTTTGGAAGATCTTATAAGGGATCTCAGCTTCTTACTGAGGCTGACCAGGGAACTCCTCCACTCATGGGATTTTTCTCTCTTTTGCAACAGTTTCTTCCTTTTGTTGTTGAGTTTGTTTATGTTAGGGGACCACCAGATTGGCTTCCTTTTTTTGGAGGGTAGCATCTTGGTTCAGTTTGGGATAGCACGATCCATGCAGTCGTGTAAGTGCTTATAGAGTGCATCTGTGTAGGATTTAGCAGTCGTAACTGTATTGTCCATTTGCATGGGTGTCATGAAGTACGCCACTTCTGTCTTAAGAAGCATGATGTTGGCTTTGGAGAAATTCTTTACCATGGTTTCCTTAATGGGGGATGGGGGCGGGATGTGAATATCTTAGGTGATTAGCTTATGGTCATATCTGAGCAATGAGGAGTTGACTTCAGGTGTGCAATACCAGTTACTCATGTTGGTAATGACTAGGTCTAGGATATTGTTGCCCCTGGTGGGGGTGTGGATAAGTTGATCCAGGGGATTGGAATTTATGAATTCCAGAAAGCGTTGAGCAAAGGAGTTGGTACATGAGTAGTTTTCCCAATTAATGGTGGGGTAGTTGAAATCACCCATTATTAGGGTCTTTGGTTGAACCGTAATATTTTCCGGTATATCAAGAAAAGAGGAGTGGGAATCCTGGGACATGGTGGGGGATCTGTAGCAAGCTACAATTTGGATTGCAGTTTTGCCCAGAGTTAGTTGCACTTGGATAACCTCGGATGCATTATGCTGAGCAACTAGCCTGGAGGTGTGGATATTCATAATGAATATGGACACACCTCCACCTTTGGTGTTCCGGTCCAGGTTAGGTGACCGAAAAGTGTGGTATGAGCTACAGCCTGGTAATGCAGGGGTGCTGTCTGGACCCTTAAACCAAGTCTCACTCACTGCACAGATATCGATGTTCTCCATTTTAAGGAGTGCCTCGAGGGAGTGCATTTTGAGATTTAAACTTCTAGCATTGAGTAGCATTACCCTCAGTTTTTGCTTGGCTGTTCCTGTTACAGTGGTGAATTTGTCATTTGAACCTTGCCCAAAAAAGGCACTATAGGGGCAGCAAGCCATAGCCAGTATCCAGAATCCCAGGGATGACAGGTGCAGGCCATCTCTGGCAAAGCATCATGGTCTATCGACCATGTCATTCCAGGCAGACAGATACTGGATCCCCTTAGAATGACACCTGAAGCTTAGCCAATTGTTGAAGTCAGTTTTAAAAAGATATTCTGGTTTGAGTTTTGAGAAAATCAATTTGTTAGTAGACATGATGGGGTTAGTTCTTGACCACAATTATTTGCAATTTCAAGGGGAATTATTCAGACAAAGTAGAGGAGTTGCCATGGGGGCCTCCTGTGCCCCAGTTTTTGCCAACATGGTCATGCTCGAATGGGAATCTTTGTTTGTATTTACTAGTCCTTTCTATAAATATCTATCATACTACACCCGATTCTTGGACGATTTGTTTGTCTTATGGAACGGGCCAGTTCATGTGATTTCAGAATTTATTGAATACTTAAATAACACAACTGAATTCTTGAAATTTACTTACAAAGTGGAAACTCAGGGTATAGCATATTTGGACACGTATATTAACACCACTGACACTGGATTTCAATCCAAAATATATAGGAAAGAAACATTTTTGAATGACTATCTATATTACAACAGTTGTCATCCATCCTATATTTTCAAGAATATTTTCAAAGGTCAGTGTATACGTGCCGCTCGGATGTCCTCAACGAGGGAGATCATGGAAAGAGAATTAAACATCATTTATGAGATGTTTATTCATCGGGGTTACCCAGACAGTTTGATCAAACCTATACAGACTTTTGTCAAGAATGAATGGGGTAACAAGTATCCAGCTTTATTAGGAAAGCCCTTCACATTACAAAAGAAGAAGAGAGTAACAGCAGGATGCATTTGTGTTCTCACATACAGTCCATATGTCAATACCCTGAAGGAGATATTTTTGAAACATTGGAATCTGTTCAACATTTCAGAAGAGGTTTGCAGTGCAGTAGGCAAAGCCCCTATTTTTGTTTACAAAACTTCACTCAACATCAAACGGATGTTGGAAAGGACCAAGCCGAACCACAGAGAAGAGGTTCGGAATAGACATACCAGGAAATGTGGGACTTGCAAGCAGTGTAGATTCATCAACAAAGCTAAAGTTGTGAAATTGAAAAACATTACATGCAGCAGTTTGCACAGTAAGGGAGGCAATTGCAATACTTCAAGAATAGTCTATGTGGCTACGTGTGAGAGGTGTGATGCATATTATATAGGTAAAACTGAAAGGAGACTTAAGACAAGGATCTATGAACACACATATAGAATCAGGAAGCAAGATCCCAACAACGCACTTAGTAGACATATTTTGGACAAAGGTAGTGAGCATTCCTTTCTGTTCAGCATCATTGACCTTATAGACCAATCAGCCACAGGGGGTAACTGGAAATGTTATTTATCTCTTCTTGAAAGCAAATGGCAAATGTTATGTGATGCAACTACTAAACCTGGACTCAATGACCACATTAGCATCAAACCCTTTCTCATTTTTGATAGTTAACATTCAGCTGTTTTTAGTTTTAGTTTTAGTTACATTCAGCATATATGGGAGGTATGAATTTATTTATAATAAGTTTTCACACTTGAAAAAATTTTTGCACTTTATATGCAGTATTAATGTTTCAGTATGTACATTTTGTATTCAGTATTTTTAAAAATTTTTAATATTTAAGTAAATTTAACATGCTACATGTAACTCGTATGAAATTTGGAAATGTTTTCAATAGTTTTTAATAGGTTTATCATATCATTTTTATATGCACTTTCATGCAAGCTTTTTTAACTTATATGCATTTGTTTATAGTGTAATATAGTGTAATAAAGGTTTATAACCTTTAGTTACAATAAGAAACGCAATTAAATGCATTTGATGCACGGACAATGTTTTGATTAAATGATTAATCAATTAATTTTGGCGCCCAACTAGGTATATAAGGGCGAGTTGTTAGAGCTTCTTGGTTCTGATGAAATTTGCTGTTTGGCAGATGAAAGCGCTCAACCCTGTATATATCCATTTGTGTGGAGAGTTTTAGCTCCTTGTGTGGAGTTGTTATCGCAATAAAGCTGTTGGAGTTCATTTGGAGTTGTGCTTATCTTCTAGTACCTAGCCATTCCGTGGTTTTTACAGTATAGTTGGATCTTTGTTCGTTCTTAATTGTTGAAGTCAGTTTTAATTTCCTTTGACTGGAATGTTCCTGTATGCTTTTCCACCTA
Organism: Protopterus annectens; assembly: GCF_019279795.1. Taxonomy (NCBI): domain Eukaryota; kingdom Metazoa; phylum Chordata; order Ceratodontiformes; family Protopteridae; genus Protopterus; species Protopterus annectens. The sequence goes on from NC_056737.1 coordinate 573,605,321, forward strand.
TTTTCTAGGATTGTTCTGAAGGTTCAGAAGGACTTTTTAAAGATCATTGTGGTGTCTCCCTTCTCACACAGGTAGCAGTGGTTCTTCCTTTTACAAGTGGCCAAGGTCAATTACCACAATCTTTCTTGTAGGTTGGACTTACTCACACAGTGTAGGGGTGCCTTATACATCTGATTCTGAAGCCACTTCAGTTAACTGCCTAGATGATTGTGTTTTAATATGTTGTAGACACCAGTTTTCTTAGAACAAGCAGCAGGTATTAATGGAGATAAAGAAACCTGCTATTAAGAAATTGTATATTAACAAGTGGAAAAGATTTTTAGTTGATGCCACAGCAAGAACCAGTACCCATTTCTTTAGTTCTACAATATTTGTGTGAGGTATTATTCTCTAGCCTTTCTTACTCCTCTGTCAGAGTACACGTCAGCCATTTCAGCATGTCTGCCTATGGTTGCTCCCATTTCAGTGCATTCCCATGTTAAAAAGTTTTTGAAAGGGATTTTACATACCAGGCCTCCTAGAACAAGTGACTCTTGCTTGAAATCTCAATTTTGGTTTGGAATAATTAACTCTCATTTTGAACCAACTTATCAGGCTGAATTGAGGTTCTTCACATTGAAAACAGTTCTTCTGATTTCTCTGACTTCTGTCATAAGAAATGAATAACTGATCAGAGTTTCTGCAGGATGGTATCAGAGTTGCCTGTGGACATCCACAGTATGGCGAATCCTTTCTCCGCCATTCTTAGATTTTGAAAAGAAAACAGGAAGATGGATAGTTTGGCTCAAAGTAAACTTGGATACTTTAGGATAAATTAAGAATTATTTCTCAAAAAAAACTTTGTTGAAAATGAGATAAGGTTGATTGACAATAACAGCTTGTAGCTCAGATACCCTTTTTGCAGAAGAAAGAGCAATCACTAAAACTGTTTTCCATGATACAAACCTCAAGTCATTGAGATTAGCTGGTTCAAGAGGAAGTGTTAGCTTCTCTAATGCAAAATTAGGATCCCAAAGAGGGGTTTCTGGTTTTCAAGGAGGCCTGTCACACTAAACCCTTTCCAAAAGCATTTTGACATGACACTGCCTTGAAAGAGGAGGATCCATGAGCAGACATGCTGAAATGGCTGATAAATGAACTGTAATAGAAGCATAAGAATGGCCATAGTAGAGAAATTCACACAAATATTGTAAAAGCAGCAGAGAACAACTAGCCTTGAATGAGTGCTGGCTATGTTGTTGGCGCCAAGAAGAAATTTTTTCCATTTGCTAATATATGACGTTATAGTAGCAGGCTTTCTTACTTCAGTTAGTACCTGCTGTAGGTCCTCAGTAAACAGGTACCTAAACTAAAAGGAATTAAGACCTTATCCAGACAGTCAGCTGAAAATAATTGATGTCAGAGTGTATCAAACACCCCTGTTTTGTGAGTAGATCCAGTCTGTGAGGAAGCTTGTGGTAATTGCCCCTGGCCATTTCCAAAAGAAGGTAGAATGTTTCCTAGGCCAAAAGGGAGTCACCACAGTGGTCTTGGGGGATTCCTTCTGAATCTTGAGAAGTACCCTGGATGTTCCTATCCAAGGAAAAGAAAAAGCATCTGTCTTCCAGACCTTCTTGCGTAGATTGCTGTAATAGTATCTGCCAGATGATTGCTCAAAGAGGAGGCGAAAAGGTCTACTTGATGAACTCCTCACAGATGGATCAAATGTTGGAAGACCCCCTGATCTAGTTTCCATTCCTAAATGTCTGCTGTGGGTCCTGCTCAGCTTGTTTGCCACAAACGTTTGCTCTGATGGAATGTAGGATGCCTGTAGCATGAGATTGTGTTGTGAAGCTATATCCCAGGCTAATATGGCTGGTCTGCCACCCGTGGTTCCCACTCTGATTCACACTTACTGGTTGATGTACCCCATGACTATGATATTGTCTGAAACCACTTTGAATAGATCCCGGCTGTCAAAGATAGTTCAGAGAGAAGAGTGCTTTGATTAGGGAAAGCAGTTCCTACGTGATTGCATCTGTCCTTGGTGTCCAACACCTCTGCACATTTTGCTTGGGAAGCAGTATCAGAAGGGATAGTTAGAAGGGCCTGTGGTGATTGACTGCTTTGGGGCAGGAAAGGACAAAGGGAGACCTGGATTTAAGGATATCTGTTGCCTCCACCAGAAGATTTCTCTTCAGACAAATCCAGCAATGGGACTTGAAAAGATAGAGGGTGTTGATGTCAGAACCAAATAGATTTCAGGTACTATTTTATCCTTCTCATGAGGAGTCTTGCCAGGGGTAACATGAGAATCATAGATGCAATAAGACCCAAAATCCTGAGGTATTCCCTTGCAGTGAACAATATCTGAGTGGAAATTTTTGAAATAAGGATATATTTTTCCTAAGGAAGAAAAGCTGTTTGAACTGAGGTGGCTAGTTGACATCCCAGGCACACAACACTGTGTGAGGGAGTTAAGAAATACATTTCACTGTTCTCTTGGAATCCCATCTTGTGTAAGAAAGAGTGATTCCTGACGCTTGGAAATAGGGAATAGTCCAAAGGTTAAGGCAGAGAACTGATAATGTGATCCAAACAGACAAAACCTTAAGAAACATTTGAAGTCTGGATGAGTAAGGATGTGATAAGCTTCTCATAAGCCTAGTGTTAGCAGGAAACTTGAAAGAGGAAGAAGAGGTAACAGGTTGTGAAGTAACATCATTTTGAATTTGGATTATACCACAAACTGGTTTAGGAAAGAAAGATCCAGAACTGGTATGCAAGCATTTTCTTTCTTTGTTACTAAAAATATTCTTGAATAAAAACCCTTCTCCTTTTGAGAAGTAGAAACTGTCTCTGTCAGTCCTTGGGACAGCATGTGATGAAACACTGGTGGAAAAAAAAGTCTGATGTGGAGGATGAGGAATGACATCTTGTAAAGGAGTAATTTCCTCCTACTTGCTTGATGAATAATATTCAGAACCAATTTGTCTGAAGCAGTCTGTTGCCAAAGAGAAAAATGAAGATTCAGACTTTCTGGAAGAAAAAGGGGGCCAGGGTGGGAGTGAGTCACAAGGTCTCTTAAATAGTCATTGAGACATACTGGACTGTCCTTGGTTTTGGAGGACTTAATTTTGGAACTCCCTTGTCATTCCTTCTTAAATTTCTGTTTACCCAAATTCTGTTGAGACTGTTTTTTGTTCTTTTCTGCCAAAAATGGAAGGGGAGAAAGAAAATCCCTTGGACAGTTTGGAAAAGAAGGGGCCAAGCACTAAATCCCTATCCAAGGAAGAATTTAAAATGTCATTTTTAACAGGTTCTAAGAAAGCAGCCATGCAAACTCCTCAAAACAGTACCAGTGGCCATAGCTTTGGATGAAATATCATACACACTGCAAACAATATGACCTATGCAAAAGAAGAAACTAAGTTATTTAAAAGTATATTTTTCTTCACAAGAAGAAACTGCAGATAAAACATACATCATATTTTGTCAGAATAAACTTTCATATGAACCTGACACTTCAAAATTAAGTTGCAGAAGTGTACACTTTTTCCCCATACATATCAATAATTTTCATATCCTTATCAGAAAAAGTAGGATTATAATTAACTGTTTAGCAGCAGTGGGATCAGCAAAGGCTATAGCTGCTGGGTCAGTTTTGAGAATAGTGTATAAAAATTTAAAAGACTGAGGAACTTTATACATCCTATCTGCCTTTTAGGGGCAGCTGTCTGACTATCAGGAAAATTGCAAGTAGTAAGACATGTCCTGTAAAGAAGGGAGAACAGGAATAATCAAGTATGGGTTCTGGAAAATCCTTCTGTAACAACTCAGTGTTTTCTGAAGGACTGGGAAACCTCAGCTTTCTCTCACTGAAAACACTGGCACATTCTAGCAATAGTCTCAGACGAAGAGAAACCCCCACAGGGAGAATTAGAAACTGAGCTCTCCTCTGATTCTGAATCAGAAATTGAGGAGAAATCCCTTTATCTGTCCCTGCATCATCTTCTTCCTATTCAGAATCTTGAATCTCGTCCGGAAAAGAGGAATCCTTCTTTCTTTTGTCAAACTGATTTACAAGAAGAATCAGTAGCCTGAATTAAATCCAAAGCTAGACACAGTAAACTTCTCTTGTCTGAAGAAATTTGAGAAGGGGTAGATACATGCTTGGTTTTCTGCTTCTTTTGGACCGAAAAAACTGGGGTCAACTATGTTACTATTGTCAGCAGCTGCTGACACCAGGGGTGGGCACAGCATTCAGGCACAGCAGGGAAACCTTCCTTGTTCCCTGACCCTGGACTGACAAAAGTGGGTCTCCCTTGCCCACTGAGGGGACTCCAACAGCTGCAGAGGACATGGCTAACCCTGGTCCATTGTAGCTGTAGATGCTACACCAGAGGAATCTAGGGTAATAGATGAGTGGTCTGAGGTACAACAGTCACAGCAGTCACCCACCTCTGGCTGAGGCACATTGCTAGCTTGCTGTGGTGGCAGAGGCTGTTTGCTAAATTTTTTATTTTTGTGGCTGAAAGAGGGACCAACCATATGACTAGTAAACTCTTCCATAGTCAAGCCAAAAGTGGTGTCTCTTCCCTACAGAATGCAAGCAGCAAATTCTGGTAAAATTTCCAGTTCACAAAAGTTACTATTTTGAGAGAGAGAGAAAAAACACAGTAAAAAGCACTATATGCCAGCCGCACCAAGGAAAAATAAATACAATTTCTCCACAGAAAATATGTTTTCAGTTAGTTAACACTACTTTTAAACTGATATAAAAAATGAGTGCTCCATTGAAAAGTACGTTACAGTTTTGAGACAGTCTGTTAAAACACAAAAATCCTAGCTTTAAAATAACTTTCCTGAAGAAAAACTGAAAACACAGTAACCACTCCACCATTGACAAATACCCTTCAGTAAAAATCGTAAATAGGAAAATCTTCCAAAGGCACTGCTGTATGTGTAAAAAAAAAAAAAAAAGTCTTAATTTTATTAGAATGGATTAAGAGCTTTCGTTACATGAACCGAACTTCTGCAGAATCTAAAACGTAACGATTTTATTCATTATAAACCTTTTCTGTAAAGAAATATTCCTATAATTAATCAAAACCTATGAATTATGCATATAACCACTGTGTTTGAAAATGCAATATAAATATAAAAAAAATCAATAAAATTCATAATTACAAAAAAATAGAAAATATGTATATTTTCTTTATATGATCCATACCCCTAGAGTTTAAAAATTATTCACTTTAAAATGTAAAATAATTCCCTTTGTTTGAATAAAAAAAATAAAATATGAAGAATATGAATTGTTGTGTACCATTCTCTTAACTACAAAATATTTTATATAATTATGACATTATGGGTCTAGGACTATTCACTGAAAGCACATTTCACTGAAACACAGATGACTATGCACTGTTCACTGAAAGCTCAATTCACTGAAAACTCAATTCACTGAAACACATTTCACTGAAAGTTATATATGGCCTTTTCCCCACTGTAGTGCAACCCTGGAGTTAGTATATACAGTAAGGGGGGTGTGGGGGGCGTAGCCCCTAACATACTTTGGGTATATATTATGTTCGGAAAAGAGTAATGTATTGTAATTGCAAGTATCCATGTATATAGTTCAAAATATTTAAAATAGGTGGGGGGGCTATGCCCCCACAACCCCGATGTGGGGGGTGGGTGCCACCCCTTACTATATATACTAACTCCAGGGTCGCACTACAGTGGGAAAAAGACCATATATAACTTTCAGTAAATTGAGTTTTCAATGAATTGAGCTTTCAGTGATTTGCGCACAGGCATTTGACTTTCAGTGAAATGTGCTTTCAGTGAATAGTCCTAGACCCGACATTATATAGAAAAATATTGTAAAATATAAAGTAATATTAAATGTATATATTTATATATTAATCATGACTTGTTATAACTGTACTGACTGCAATTTGAGAAATGAGGAAATTGAAACCGTCTCATTCAGATCCGTGAGGTGGATGGCATTTAACCTAAGTTGCCAAACAAGTTGTTTACCTCTAGATTTGATGACCAATTCCCCCATCTGGGATCAGTGTTAGCTTTTTCTAAGATTGCAAATTTAAACTGACAAGTATCCCCACATATAAGGGAATGCTTGTAAAGTGCATTATTGGAATTTTTAACCTTAATATTTAAATCTTCGTAAATCCTTCTGTAAAGTGCATATTCTGTTTTTCCTATGTAGAAACTTGAGCATTGAGTACATAGGGAGATATATACCACCCCAGTTGTTCTACAGTTGCCCCTATGTGGTCTAATGATACTATTTATACCATTATTTAATGTAATTTGCTCTTTGACCGTAATGTGTGGACGTAGTTTACATGTACCACATTTAGTTTTCTCCTTATTAGTTGGGATGTTTAATTGACATTTATTATCGAACTCCATAAACTGTTTAAAATTAATGGCAGTTTTGGACACAAATGTAGGTTAAGCTCCTAAAATATCTAAATACGTGGGAAATGCACTAATAATAATCAAGTTTTTCTTAATGATATCCTCCACTTTTTTAGTACATTCATTAAATTCAACTATTTAAGGGCCTATTAAACTTGATCTATGAAAACATATGGAGTGATTTGTCACTTTTATGAATGACTGTGTCCTTCCTAAACCCTGATCCTGACAGGAGGATGGGTTTCTTACCCCATTCAGAAACAGTGGGTTTACTAATACCCCGAATGAATAGTAAGGGGTAACCTCTTTCCAAAAACATATGTTCCAAATGTTGTAATTCATCAAATCTTCCACTGTTGAAGTCATACATACTGTATGTATGAACTGGCCTCTCACAAGGTTCTTCTTTGAACTATTGGATGAAAGCTGTTAAAACGAAGGTATGAATTGGTAAAAGTTGGTTTGCAATAAATCTTAGATGCATAACCTATATTATTTGAACTAACAGACATGTCCAGGTAGATCATACCACATTCATTATGTTGCCATGTAAATTTAAAAAATATTATAGTACCATTTTAAATATTTAACAAAATCATCTGTCAAAAAATCTGGACCTCATCGTAAAGTAAAAATAATCATCCAGGTATCTGAGATGTAGTTTACAGTGCTTGAATACATTGAATTAAAAACATGTGTTTTCTCCCAGGTTAGGTGAACTACGTTGGCATAAATGGGGGCACATACTGCCCCCATTGCTACTCCCTTAACCTGCTTAAAATATTCTCCCACAAAGAAGATAGAATTATTACCTAACATGGTCATAAGGCACATAAGTAGTAATATATCCACACCTGAAAAGAAAGTGCAGTCAGTGAGACTTTCATGGAAAAACTCCGTTCCTTCTACTCTTGGAATACATGTAAATAAATCTGTGACATCAGTAGTAAGAAACTTGATGTCTTCTGGCCAGAGTGAGGGAGAAAATCTACTAAGAGAGTCCCATGAATATTTCGGTAGGTGTAATGTGAGGCTTCAGTGTTTTTTATTATTATTTATTACTATTTATTTTATTTTTTTATGAATAAAGGTAGCTAATGGATATGTCTTTGACCCATGTTCTGCAACAATGGGTCTGTTCTTTAAATCATCAGTACCCTTGGGAATTTTCAGAATTCCAAAGATGGAGGGAATAACTGCATTTTTAATTATAAGAAATGTATAAATATCCAGATCTGTTCTACCTTCCAGTAATTTTCCAGAAAAAGGTAAATGTTTTGGTGAACAGTTTTAATTTTGTTAATTGAAGTTGTAACTTGTGTTGAAATCATAAAGCATTTTTGTCATGTGTGTAGAATATTGAAAAAAAATCAACAATAAGAGTTCCACCTCCCTTATCCGGTCTAATGACCTTTCTAGATCTGTCACTTCTTAATTTATCAAAAATATCCTGTTCATGGATACTTAAATTTTTGAATTAGAATACGTATGTTCACTAACAAGTTTATAGTAGTCTTTAGTACATGCTCTTTCAAATGCCTGTAAAATGGGATGTGTGGGGGGATTAAAAATGCTTTTCTTGAATCCTATGGGTAGTGTATCATCTTTTCCCATATTATTAAAGAAAAGAGCAAAAAAATATATTTTTATTTATTTTATATTTTTATATTTTTACATTTGTTTACTGGAAAGTCCAACTGGAGCAGAGCCCATTTTTAGCGGAGGCCTGGGGAGAAACGCTACAGACACATGTTTTTGGAATGTGGTAGGAAACCGACGCACCCAGAGGAGACCCACACAAAGGGAAGATATGCAGATTCCACACAGAACACACCCCAGCAGGGAATCAAACTGGAGAAACCTCTTTCTGGAAGGCAACAACACTAACCACTGTACTGTCCATTCAATTTCCTTATAAAAAGTTTAACCTCAGTAAGTGAATCAGCAACAATAAATTGAGGGGATGGGACAAATTTGAAAACTTTAGCAAATAAATTATAATGATCACACGTAATAGGAATATCACTAAAATTATAAATGTTGTATCTATTGTAAGACCCAGTAACTTTATCTTTATGGTGTAAAATTATCATCTTTTCCCCTTCTCTTTCCCCTTCATTCTCTGGTTTCCTAAATGGTATGTTCTCTGTTCCTGGGAATGTGGTAATGGACCTGGGTCCCGGGCATAAGTGGTTCAAGCAGCTAACCTTTACAGTCCCAGATTATCTGGAAAATCCTGTTTATCATGAATATCAAATTCAGTACAGTGTCCATATGCCTGTCAGTGTCAGAAGATTCGGATGTAGGTTGGTTAAACTCTTTATCAGCTTTCCTAAAAACTTCCTTAATAGGGTACACTTTACTCATTGTGTTCTGAAAAAGATCTCTTTTGATTTTTATTAGTTTTCTTGTCAAGATTAAACTTACATTTGTGGTTAATACATGTAAAAATATTATTGTATTCTACCCTATATTGATCAAATAATAAGTCCTTTAAAATCAAATTATTAATCTGTTCAGCTTCCTTTATAAACTGTAAGTAAATTCTGAATTAAATTTAATAATTAATTGAATAAGTTTAAACCCAAAACAATCAAGTAATTCAATAAAATCCTTGCTCATACCAAATTGTGCATGTAAACCATAAGGGAGTTTGAGAACGCTTAAGTCCTTTAGGAATAGTTTTAACTTTTAAACATTCAGAATGATGTGCATTATCTAACTGAAGGTTGCAACCTTCTGTAACTTTTTTCAAACAAATAAATAAATTCCTTAAGTGAATGTACTGAGTGTTCCTTTAAAAAATTAACATTTCTGTATTTGAGACCGTCAAACAATGGGACAGTAAACTTCAAATTAAATGACTGATTCAACAAAGTGGCTAAATTAAAATTGTCCATCCTAGCCAATGAACTCAAAACATTATCAGTACCTTGTGAAGAACACTGGGCAGCCTGGGTGGTGTATTGTACCAGTTTGGTGCTCACTGGCCCATCGGGATGTTCTCGTTGAAAACATGACTGCCAAATAAATCTTGACTGTTCATGGAAAAGAAAGTCAAATCACTGTGGTTACTGGAAACTAAGTTGAGGTGTGAGTAGTTCTAGTAATCTCGCAAGTTCAGTCTTCAAAAGATCCATATTGGATGCCAGTTTACTGATATCTGTACCTCGACTAGTGCTCCTGTCAACATTTAAGTGACTGTGTCCGTGTTCCAAGTTCCTTTACCACTGCTGGAATAATCGAAGACAGTTTGCCCAGAAAAACACAAAAGGGCATCCCAATGACAACTGCAGCACTAATGATTAAAACCGAATGCCATGCCATAGAAAAACTGAAAACACAGTAACCACTCCACCATTGGCAAATACCCTTCTGGAAGCACTGTAAATGTAATTCATCAAAACTTATGAATCATGCAAATAACCACTGTGTTCGAAAATACAACATAAAAAAAATCATTAATAAAATTCATAATACAAAAAAAAATAATAATACAAAACAGTCCAAATTGTGTATATTTTATTTTTATGATCCATACCCTTAGGGTTTAAAAATTGTTTACCCCTATTAAAATGTAAAATAATTTCCTTTGTTTGACTAAAAAAAATATATGAAGTATAGGTTTTGATTATTTATGGGACTGTCTCTTTAAGCGAAAGGTTTATATTGAATTAAGGTGGTTAAGTTTTAGATTCTGAACAAGTTCTGGTTCACGGAACGAAAGCACTTAATCCTTGTTAATAAAATTAAGTTTTTCTAAGGCATGGCATTTGGTTTTAGTTATTAGTGCCGCAGTTGTCATTAGAATTCCCTTTTGTGTTTTTCTTGAACTTTCCTGAAGAGGAAAGTAAAAAAACATTAGTAAGTTTAAGAAAATGGTAGTCCTCCCAAAGGGAACTTATCAGCCCAGGAAAGGAAAGCACAAGTCAACCGTCAATCCTCAAAAGCCTCACAGGACCATACTTTTCAGTGGACGGAAGCTGTAAAGGGGTTTGTGCCCAAGCTTGTCTTTTATTCAACTCAGCTGGAGCCTGAGCTTGAGCTGCTTGACAGTTTGGGTGGATGGAATGTGCACTGAAGCATTGGACATTGGCCGGCTGTTCTATCCTTGGCAGGATATAACCCATATAGCTAAGACTACTGCAGCAGTGATCAGTACGATAAACATCCACATATTACAGTTCACCCAGAACACAGAAAAGTCTTGAGATTCTGTGCCTTGCAATTTCATTTTCAGGTTTGTGCCTTGCTCTTTGGTCTTTCTACTGCTGCAAGTGAATGCCTAGCACCTATCATTGCTTTATGCAAACTTCAGGGGATGCATATCAGTCCCTATCTCTGCAACCTACTTGTCCAAGTATGTACAAGGGACAAGTTTCTTTCAGACCTTAACTTTGCCATACATGTTTGTATACCCATGGGTTTCGCAGTAAACTTGGAAAAGTCTATTCGTCTTCCATCTGTGATGTTCCTTGGCAGCTGTTTCAGTATTGTTTCCATAGTGGCATTTCTACTTCAAGAGAAGATACATTTCCTCATTTCTGTATTTCAATTCTGTCCTTCCCCTAAATTTGACCTCAACAAGAGAGATTTTGAGAGCCCTGTGGCACATGGTTTCAGCTGTACAAGTGATACTATTTGTCAGACTGTACATGAGGAAGATTCAGTAGTACTTAAAGTCCACTTGGGCACAATATTATTAACTCCTTGAAGTTCACAATCCCTCTCTTGTCATTCATTAAGAAGGAATTTCTTTCTTGGCTCAACCAAATGTCATCCAATCCTGGAGTGCCCTTTCTGGTTCTCACCCCCTGCCTGGAACTTTTCATAGATGCTTGAGACCTGGTATTGGGGAACGTGTTCTATTAACATAAATCCAGGATGTGTGGTCAAAGCAGGATATGAGAAGTGACTTAAATGAAAAACAAATGAAAGCTCTGATCCTTGCTCTTCAAAGGTCTTCACTGCCTTTAAGCTCCAAGACTTCTCAGAGTTCTAACAGGAAACACCACTGTTATGTGCTATGTCAGGTAATAGGGAGGGAGGAACAAAATCCTTTCACATCTGCAGGCTTTCCGTTGTGTGCCTAGGACATAGCTTTTCAGCACAATCTCTCCCTTCAAGCAGTCTACATCCCTTCAGAGAGAAGCACTGTGACAAATTACTTGAGCAGATCCAGGAAAATCCCTCACATGTTGATGTTGAAAGAGAGGTCTTCTTGAAGATTGTCCATTATTGTGGTATTCCCTAAACAGAACTCTTTGCCTCCACTGTAAACAGGCAGCTGAAACTGTTATATTCCAGGATACCATGCCCATAGTCTTGGAAGATGAATGCAATGCCTTTCTCATGGAAGAGGAGATTCATGTATATCTTCCCCCCATGTTTCCTAATCCCAAAAGTCCTGCTCAAAATCAAACACGACAAATGGAAAATCTTGTCAGTGACCCCCCCCCCCCATTTGGCCCACACAGCACCACTTCTCTCTTCTGCCCTCCTAGGCCAAGGGCAGTCATCAAAATTTACCTCAGAAGATGAACTTGCATGCACAGCACAAGTCTTCTGTCATCTAAACCTAGTTTGGATGATTGGATTTTGATTCCTATTCAGGCACCTTTTCTTGTAGAACTTGCTTTGGTTATTACAACAGGATGGCAAACTTTCAGCAAGAAAATCTTAGGCTTGCAAATGGAAAAAAAAATGTTTTTGATGCCAAAAAGAGGGAAAAAACAGGACCCTTATCAAATGACTATTCTTATCATGCACTCTTATTTGTGTGAGCTGCTCAACTCAGCGCTGGCATAGTCTTTAAGGCACATTTGTCAGTAGTTTTAAAATTGCATGCTTTGTAGTCTACAGTTCTTGGAAGGCATTCTTTGTATCACTCCACTAAGAAGATCTACTCCTCATCCTTGAGACATGAAATATGTTTTAGAAAAGCTGACTCTCCTTCCTTTTCCTTTTGAGACTGCATCTTTTTCCTCTGTAAAATTTTGTACTTCACCTAAAAGAGTTTCAGCCCTTATGGCTTATCTTCCATTTCTCATTTTTTTGATAAGTTCAGGGTATCCCTCAAAACAATCCCTTCTTTCAAGTTTGAAGTGATGATTGAGCTGTCTTTAAAGTAGTCCATTAGCCTGCTTACCCTTTTTCCATCTACATAAAATAAAGAAGGGGTCTTGTATTCTTTAGATGTTCATAGACAGCACAGATATTGTATAGATGAGACTGAACTTAGAAAATCTGATCAATGTTTTGTTTCCCTTAAGGCAAAAGTTGGGTCTCTCCATGTCTAAACAAACTGTATCTAGATGGATCTCTTTGGCCATTTCTTTGTTATTTTTTTCCATGGAAAAGACTTTCCAGGTCAGATTTAAGCCCATGCTACCAAAGCGTTCCTTCTTCTGGAGTCTATTTTTCAAAGTTTTGGACACAACCTCCATTTTAGAAGCAGACGCTTGTATTTCATTCACATATTTACTGAGCGTTACAAAATTTGTCTTCTCCAGATTAAGAGCTGACTATGCTATGTCTATCCTCCAGGATATTCTGGACTTAAACTTAGTTTCTCAATCTTACTTATAAGATTTTTAGAAAGTTTTGGGATCTTCCCATAGCTTAATACTGCAACAGTGATCAAAGGAGGACATGATACAGTTGTGTAAGAACTTACAATAACAGTAGATGTCCAACTGCATCTGTGTTGCAGTACTGGCACCCACCCTCCTGTTATAGGTTCATAGGTGTTTACTAAACTAACGATCACAAGGGCCTTGTTAAGCGTAGCCATGCATCCCAAATCTCTCACAAGTTCTGATACCCTTGATAAGTGTAAGCATGGGCTTGGGAGATGAACCATTTACAGGTTACCTGTGTCCATTAGAGACATAAGTGCCAAACCAAGGATGAATTTCTGTTTTCCCATCCAGTTATCCAAGTTACACTTGAATTGGGTTAGGGGGAACTCTGCTTCACATGGATGGGATACCTGTTCCATAGACGGGGTAGTCTCTGGGATACATACCTCTCTCCCCAGCAGGTCCTGTTTATATCACAGGCAAGGTTTAAGTCTTTAGAGTGGGTAATTCTGGTGGTGTTTGTTTTGTGGATATGCAGGAGGTCCATCAGAGTGGGGTCTGACAATGCTCTGTATGCCAGGCATAGATCTCCCCTCAAATGCCTGTAGGAGATGGAATACAGGGACAGGGCCTTGAGGCAGTCTGCATAGGACATTTTACTTGCACCCTGTATTCTTTTAGTGAGGAACCTCTGTGGACATTCCAATTCTTGGATATGCTTGGTTAGATACATTTCAGAGGGGGCATTGTATTCGATTATAGGTCTGATGAATGCCAAATAAAATGGAACAATGACTTCCATGGACTTAGATGGCATACCTAAGTTGCACAGCATAGAATGATTACCTAACCACTGTAAACACATGATGGTCAAAGGCTAGATTACTATCTATGTGTGTCCCTAAGTCCCTGACTGTTAGGTTCATAGGTGTGTACTAGGCTAATGGCCCTGGAGCCTTTACAAGCCTAGCCCATAGGATTACCCTGGCATCGTGCCACCCGACCTTAGTTCCCAGTGCCTCTGTCGAGTAGAGCCACTGGAGTGATCCCTGGGGTGAATTTTCTATTTTCCATCCAATCATCAAGATTTCTTTTGAAGAGGCCCAGTGAGGTGCTCTGTTTGACATGTATGGGAAGTCTATTCCATAGCATAGGCAGTCTCTGGGTTATGAACCTGTTCCTCCAGCACATTCTGTTGATTGTGGTAATAAAGTTGAGGTCTCTGGAGTGTGTGGTGCGCAGGGATTGAGATTTCTTTAGATTTAGCATTTCTAACAGAGCTGGGTCAGACATGGCTTTGTAAGTCAAGCAGAGAATGGATTGCCTCTAAGTAGGTGATATGAGATGGAGAATAGTTGGAGTTTTTTTTTAGTCTGCCCATGTAGAACAAGTGTTTAAGGCCTAGGATCCACTTTGTGAGGTACTTTTGCGACCTCTCCAGTTGTTGCAGGTGTCTAGTGAGGTACATGCCAAATGGGACATTGTACTCGATGATTGGCCTAATGAGGGAAGAGTAGAGGGAGACAATGACAATGACTGCTTTCTTCCTGGATGCAAAACCCTTAGTAATGAGATGTGCCACATAGAAGGACTTTCTGACCACAGTGACAATGTGGTGGTCAAAAGAGAGGATGCTGTCAGCCTGCGTTCCCAGAACTCTTGTAATGCCTTCTGTGTTCAGTGGACTATAATCAATGTGGTAATTCATGGGAACTGGGTTTTTCCCAAAGGGGAAGACACATTTTTTTAGCATTGAGCTTTAGGCCATGGCTCTGACACCAGTCGTTGGTTTCAGTGAGGCCTTTCTGTAGGATGTCAACATCACTTGGGGAGTTAATAACAGCTCCCAACTTGCAATCATCTGTGAGCTTTGTCACCCAGAGACCCTTTGTGTTGGTCTGGACTTCAGAGAAGTAGATACCAAACAGGAGAGGACCCAGGACCGAACCCTGTGAGACTCCACTCGTGACTGGTCAACAGTCTGACTTGGAGTCAGCTACTTTCACACTGTCGGTTCTGTCTGTGAGCCAGTTTGCAACCCACCTAGTGATATAGGGGTTGATGCCTAGCTTAGAAAGTTTTTCTATGATTCCTGAGTGGAAAATAGTATCAAAGGCCTTAGCCAAATCAAGGTAGGCTATATGAACCACCTTGCCTTCATCCACAGCTATGAGCAGGCATGATCTACCCTTCACAAAACCAAACTGTGTGGGATCCAGAGTTTGGAGATTTCCTATATCCGTGTTTATTAGGTCAATGATGATGCATTCCATAGTTTTGCATGTCAGACTTGTGGGGCTAATGGGGCGATAGTTCCCATGGTCTGTAGTCACTCCTCCTTTGTGAAGAGGGATGATTGTAGCAGTGCGCCATTAGGTAGGGACAAAGTCAACTTTAAGGTGTGTGTTGTCAGTATGATAGTTACCAGGGATGGATGACTTCTCAAAGGATGCTGTTATGCATTTCTTGGCATTTAGATTTAGCCCATGGCTCTGACACCAGTTGTTTGTCTGTGTCATCCCCTCCTGGAGAACATTTGTGTCAATGTGAGATTCAGTGACAGATCTTAATTTGCAGTCATCTGCAAGTTTAGTCAGCTAGAGACCACTGATATTGGTCTTGACTTCGGAAAAGTAATTGCTAAAAAGGAGCGGTCTAAGGACTGATCCCTGAGGGACTCCACTGCCTCTTTGTAGAGGTGGACTTTTCTTTTGACAAAGGTGGGAATTGCATTATTTTCCTCTGTTTTGGTTGTCATGTACATCCCTTTCCTCATATTCTTATCTGAAGTAACTTACTTCATTTGGTCTTCAACCTGTGGGTACCGGATTCGTATCAGATCCGAGCCGGCAAGTTCACTAGCATCTGCTCTGAGCTCCAAGCTCCTCCTCTTACCCATAATGCACTTCCACTATCTTCCAACCCCTGAAGCATCGTGATCCTGAGCTCTGAGTTTGTGAGTTGGGTTATTTGTTTAGTAAGCAGTCTTTTCTTAGTTTGTTTGAGTGTTAGCTGATTAGTGTAGGTTCCCTCTCCTACTCCCCTCCCTGGTTCGTCGTGTGTTTGGGTTTTCCTGTAGTTTTTCAGTGTTAGTTTATTAGAGTGTGTTGCTTCCCCTCCACCCTCAGCATTCTGTGTGCCTTTGAGTGTGTGGTGAATGGGTCTGAGTAGGAAATAAGTATTTTTCTCTTTTTCCTTCTCTTGTGTGTGTGCTGTTTTCTTCTGCAGAGACATGGCTGACCCAAAGCCTGTCTTGAAGAGGTGCACTGAGTGTGGCCACAAGTTGTCACCAGCCGATGGCCACACTCTTTGCGTTATGTGCTTGGGTGTAGCACATTTAAGTACTGACTGTACCATTTGCGTGGGTTTTAACCCGTGTGCTATTAAGGATAGAAGGGCTAAATTAGCCCTCAAAGACCTTCTACCCACTACTAAGGCGGCTGCCTCTTCCACTGCTTCGGTCACAGTGGCTGCTATGGCCGCCTCTCCTTCCTCTTTTGCCCTTGCTTCTCCTCCCTCCCAGGATGGGACTCAACCTCCCGTTTCTAAGCCTGTGGAAGTGGAGTACAGAAGGGGCAGAGAGAAGGAGAGAGAGCATAGACCAGAAAAGCACAAGAGGTCCCCGGACCTTTCTGCTTCTACTCCCGCCAGAAGTCAGGCTAGGATCCGTGACTTCCCTCGGTTCCGATCTCTGAGATTTTCCCCAGAGCCGGAGGAGCCACAACCACCATCTAGGGCCTCAGTTCCTCAACCTGCCAGGTCGGAGTCTGTGGCCTTGTCGATATCCAGCCGAAGCTTATCTGAAGTTGACATGGATAAAATGATGAGGAGGTTCATTCGTACTCAGATCCAGGTGGTAGTCTTGCCAGCCCCCTCTCCCTCTGGAGGGGGGAGCTGCCTTCCTTTCTTCACATCAATTCCTCCTTCTCCAATCCGCCCACCAGATTTGGAGTACTTGGATCTGCGAATGGCCTTAGTCAGGGGGTCAGTGCCGAAGATACCTGTCTCCTCGACGCCGGCAGCTGCCTGGAGTGTGTCGGATCTGACCAGTTCGGATTCGAGTGGCTCTTGGAGCTGGAGCCTGGGTGTCGGATCCGAGGGAGTGGAACTTTTTCCATTGGCTCCAACGTTGTCAGGTCAAGGTTCCTCCCCTCAGAGCTCCGTCCAGTACAGGCCTGGCCCCGATTCTTCCATTGGATCCGGGGAGAACGGTTTCCTTAATGGTGTCACAGGAGGCTCGTTCTCCCTCGGCGTTCAACGTGGTAAAAAGGGTTCTCTCCACTGGATAGAGACTCTTGACTATTTCCTTGGACTCCACCCCAACTCCCTTGGCTCTGTCTATGAATCCCATCATTTTACCAGAGGGACAGCCCTTGCTTGAGGAGCCCCAGGCAGTTCCCCCTGAGGAACAAGTGGCCTGCGAGTTTCACCCAGAGAGCCCCACCGGAGACGTGCTTTGCAAGCATACATGTAAGAGAAGGCACTTGGACTCCCCCGAGTCCCTCACCGAGGACACAGATTTGGATGATGGGGAAGGTTCCCTCAGATCACCTCCCAAGGATGTCTCCTTTGGAGACATCATGGAAATCCTATGCTAGTGAGGAGGTTGGTCTGCCCCCAAACCTTCTTCTGACAAATCCGTGTTCCTAGAGGCTTTCGGCACAGGCCCATCTACTTCCTGGGTGTCCCCTCCCGCAGATCCCCTGGTGGACCTCATCACCTTGCGGGCCAGGAAGGAGCCGGACACCGCGAAACCAATCCCGAAATGTCCAGATAAGATCTTGAGTTCACCCTCAGATAGACCAGCAGGGAACAACAGCTCCCCTGTAGATGCTATGGTGGTAGCAGCAGTCACTAAAAAGGAACTAGCCCAGGAGAGTTCCTCAGTTCTTCCCCCCGACCGAGAGTCTCGGATGATGGACCATTTAGGGAAGCAGGTTTATGTGTCAGTGACATTTTCCATCAGGGCGCTGAACTACCTGGCCCACGTTACTAGACTACAGCGTGACCTGCTCAAGGAACTGGCTGTGTCTCTCCCAAGACCATGTCGCAGGAGGACAGAGACACGTTCTCCAATAGGATGCCACTTTAAAAGCAGTTTCCAATATGTCCATGCGACTCCTTTCATATGCTACTGAAGAAGCGGCTAGGGCAGCTGGGTCCGGCGTGTCCATGAGGCGCAATGCTTGACTCAGATTATGTCAGTTTTCGGAACCTTTCAAGGCGTCTTTTGCCAATGCCCCTTATGACGTCTCTACCCTTTTTGGTAAGACCGTCAAAGAGACTTTAGTCCAGAGTGAGAAAGACAGGAAGACACTGTCTGCCATTGGAATCCACTTCTTGAACCCTCAAATATCCTTTTCCCGGAATCAGAGAGGACAAAAGAAGATGCGGTTCCAGAAGTCTCAGTATTCCCGGGACACTCAGGGCTCTTCTTCCCCCAGAGGCAGAGGGGGACAGGATAGATGCCGCCCCAGAGGCAGAGGGAGTCCGAGGAATTTTGGGTCTCGAGAACCATTCTCGGACAGGCCCATACAGCAACCATGAGGGGTTGCCCAACTGCTCTACTCTGGAGGCAGTCAGGGGTCAATTGTCATTGCACCTGGCAGCATGGGAGTCCGTAACATCAGACCGCTGGGTGCTTCAGATCATATCCAGAGGATACTCATTCCCTTTTGTGGTTCCTTCCAAACACCTCCTAGACATACCACCCACACAAAGGGAGGCAGCATCACTGGAAATCTCCAAGCTGATAGAGAAACTAGCCATCAAACCTGTCCCCCCAGATTGGGCATCTACTCTAGGTTCTTTTTGGTGCCAAACAAAATGGGGGACTTAAGGCCCATTCTGGACCTCTCTACCCTGAACCTGTCAGTTGCCAAAGAAAAATTCCGGATGGTCACATTACAGTCCATCATGCCATACCTGCAAGAGAGCGACTGGATGTGCTTGTTAGACCTCCAGGATGCCTGCTATCACATAAAGATGCACAGAAGCTCCAGGAGGTTCCTCTGCTTACGGCTAGGAGTCAATCATTGCCAATTTTGAGCCCTACCCTTTGGTCTCACCACAGCCCGCAGGGTGTTCACCAGAGTGATAGTGGTAGTAGTGGCTCTTCTGAGGCTTTAGGGGATTCAGGTCTACCCGTACTTGGACTATTGGCTCATCAATGTTCCCACCAGACGTCTACTTTGTCAAACCAGGGATTATTTCTTAAAGCTTGCGCTTCACTTGGGGATTACAGTCAACGCATCCAAATCTCTTCTAAATCCTGTCCAGGTGATAGACTACATTGGGGCACTGACAGACACACTACAGTGCAAAATCTTCCTGACCACGGAGAGAGTTTGAAACGTGAGGATGCATGTTTCCCTGATCTACCGTTCTCATCTCACCTCAGCACAATCAGTTTTGAGAGCCCTAGGTTCTATGGCAGCGACCATAATGCTCCTTCCGTGCACCCGGTTACACATGCAAGTACTGCAATGGACTCTAGCGGTGCAATGGTCCCTGTTGGATCTTCCATTATCGTATCCAATACACCTCAGTCGAGTCTGCAGGTCGTCCCTTCTTTGGTGGATGTACTCTCTGGAAATCTTGGAGGGACGACTTTTTTTCCCAGCCCCTGTCCAAGCCACAGTGACTATGGATGCCTCCCAACTTGGGGGGGGGGGCATTGTTTTGGCAGGGCAGTCTAAGGCCAGTGGTCCCCTGTTGAGACCAGTTTGCATATAAATGTTCTGGAGATGAGGAGGGTCCTTTTGGCATTGCAGGCCCTTCTTGTCTTTCTTCCTCTAGAAACCATTGCAGTTCAATCAGACAACACGTCAGTGGTCTAGTATGTCAACAAATAGGGGGGGACCATATACCCCCTATGTCGCGAGGCCATGAGAGTTTGGGAATGGGCAATCTCCACCGGTCGCTTTTTCATAGCAATGCACATTCTGGGACGGTCCAACATCCTAGGGGACAGGTTAAGTTGGACCATACTGATGCCTTACGAGTGGTCTCTGAATTATTCAGTAGCGGAGCAGATCTTTCTGGAGTGGGGTCAGCCTTTCTGCGATCTCTTCGCATCTCCTTCCAACATGAAGTGCAGCGAGTTCTTCACTCTGAACCCCCAGCCGGGGGAGTCCCCCAGAGATGCTCTAGTCTATGCTTGGCCTCCCAGTCTTCTGTATGCTTACCCTCCAGTACCTCTTATTCCAGGGTTTCTACAGAAAGCTTGTCGACTGGGGAGCAAAGTGATCTTCATTGCTCCGATGTTCATCGTGTTACACTGCTGCAGTCATTACACTTGTGTTATCCTGCCGTCAGGCAGTCCCTTAGTCGACCAGAGTACCAAAGTCTTGGTCCGGCGTCGGTTGCTGTCACTTCTTCCCTGACATCAGTGCGCCAGGGGTATAATAGATGCAGCCGACGCCATTTTCTTCAGTCTTTCTTGCGGCGTGGTGCCCGAAGCAAAAGCAGTTCGCAAGTGCCGGTTGGCTAACTCCTGAGATTTTCATTCCGAATCCAGAACCGAAGTCTTCTACAAAGCTAAGTACTCCATTGGGGAAACTTTTTCTTTCCACAGACTGATGTCAGTAAAGGTTAATAATTGTATTTCTTGTGGGAAGCAAATACCTCATAAGGATTTCCATTCTTATTGTATCCCATGCCTAGGCCCAGACCACGACGTCACAGGTTGTCGGTTTTGTGCTAGGTTTAACAAGCGCACTATTAAATGTCGGTTTGATTTTGCCCGACATTATTTTGGCAGAAAATTCAATTACACCATGCCGTCAGAACTACCGACGACCGGGATACACAAAAAGTGCAAAGACAAGGACAGGCATCCGAGGCCCAAAAGTGACGATGAAGCCTCTTCTGGGCCAGTCGTCGGTTCTCTTTCAGCGAGGCACCTTCGCAGCCCCTGATGACCGCTTGTTTGGAACCACAGGCTGCCTCTGACTCCCACGTGGAGATGGCTGGGCCTTCGGATACACCACATTTACAGCCTACCGAGACTAACCCTTCAGAGGGATCCAGAGTAGCTGAACAACCCTCAGCTTCAGAGGGTGTTTTCAGACCTACTCAGCTAACCATTAAATCTTTTGCTAAGTCTAAAACCCCTTTAAAAACAAAGAAACAACATTCACCAGGACAGGCCTCCATGCCTAAGAAACAGATGCTCAAAATGGCCGAAGACTTAATTACTCTGATCAGGGGGTCCCACCCTCGTCCTGATAAAAGGCCTAGACAGGATGCAGACTATGACTCATCCAACCAGGTGTCCATCTCTTCAGATTCATCCTCAGACCAAGGATACTCTTTACCCCCTTATGAGGATTCTGATGTTGAGGAATCAATTCCTTCAGCCTCTCCACCAGAGGACTACTCCTTTGGGGAAACCTTACATACCATGAGGGAGCATTTCCATTGGGAGGGCCAGGATTATTCAGAATCCAAGAAAAGTCTCGGTTCTTTTATTACCTCAACACAGACCCCTTGCTATCCCGCCAGTGTTAGATATTGTGGATGATGTGTATTCTGAATCCAGTTTAAATCCTGATTCTTTACCTCCTGTGCCAGTTAAGCCAGACAGATACTACAGAGTCCCTGACTCTCACAAATTTCTTTATAAAAGCCCTGTTGCTGACCCTGAAACTATTTCACAGGGTCCCAAAGGGGTAAAGGCCTCTACAGCAAAAAATCCAGTTCCCTCTGACAGAGATTCCAGAGCATTAGACAGATGGGGGAAGAAAGTATATACATCTGCAACTTTAGCAGTGAGGGCCTTAAATTGCCAGTTTCACATGCTTAAATATCAGCAATATTTGATGTCTCAGTTGAAACAAAGAATGATTCCAAATTCCGATCTTCCTAACTGTAAGGAAATGCAGGATTTATTGCATGCAGCTGAACAAGTGGGAAAACATACTTTGCAATGTGGTTTTGATTCATTAGAGGCCTCCTATAGAGCAGCAGTTACAGGGTCTGTCATTCGAAGACATGCTTGGTTAAAAGAGCAGACTTTACCAGATCATGTTAAAGCAAAATTATTGGATGCACCTTTGCAGCAGGATGTTTTATTTGGAGTTAAGGCAGAAGAGGTATTAAAGAAAATGGAGGATAAGGCAAAATCTATGCAAACGGTGAAGGATTTCTTACAGGTTCAGCCTCCTCGATTTAGCAGAAATTGGCCAACAAACAAATTGGTCCTTTCCAGTTACGGACAGACCTCAAAGGGGCAGATACAGACGCCCAAGAGGCAGAGGTCAGCCAGAAGGTTCTTACAGGCCTCGACAATGGGGTGCTTCAACCCACAAAGAAGGGGAAGACAGGCCTCAACCATATAAAAAACAGTCCCAATGACTTCCTAATACAGCTGCCAAGCACTTCTTTCTTGGCAGCCCCCTTGGGGGGAAAACTAGCGCTTTTCTTTCACAATTGGCATATGATCACCAAAGACAAATGGGTTCTCAGTTTTGTATCTCAGGGTTACAGGTTCCACTTTCACACTCTGCCAAGGTTAAAAGTAATGCCAAATCTGCCACCAAATCAATGGGCAGAGGCTCAAAGACAAATTACAGCACTCATGGACATGAGAGCTATTCAAAAGGTACCAACACAGGAGCAAGGACAAGGATTTTACTCAAGACTCTTTCTGATTCCCAGAAAGGACAAAGCCTGGAGGCCCATTCTGGATCTTTCTTCTCTAAATACTTACCTGGATGTTGCAAAATTCTAAATGTTGACACTACAGCAGCTTCTTCCCATGCTGGGCAAGAAAGTTTGGCTCATAAATTTGGACCTCAAGGAGGCATACCTGCATGTCCCTATCAGACAAAATTGCAGAAGATACCTCAGATTCTTAGCTGCTTCAATGCATTACCAATTCTCTGCACTGCCCTTTGGCTTATCTACTGTGCCCAGGGTCTTTACAAAATGCCTGGCACCAGTAATTGCATTTTGCAGACCAAAAGGAATTCAAATTTACCAACAACGAAGGTTCAAGGAACTCAACACTAGAAGAAAGACAGCACCAAAAACTGTTCCCAGAACAAACCACGATCCACGAATATGTCACAAAGAACTTCTTTTATTGAAATACAAAACGAAGGTTGAGCGCTTTCATCTACCCAATGTAGATTTAATCAGAACACTGAATATATCAAACCTTGTCTCTTAAATACTTTAAAATTCCCACCTAAAACACCACCTGACCAATTAAACTACCATTAAGTTTTAAAGACATAAGAACATAGATTTGGTAAAACCCATATAAACAGCCTTCTAAATATTGTCAGTATTAATAATGGTTAAAAAATGCCTAAAACAGTATCAAAATTCTATCATATAATAAAAATTCTCTATCGGTAGAATATGAACCATACCCCAACTCTAATAATACATACTAGATGAATGTTTCATATAAAATATGACAAATGCATGGAGTGTATAAAAGGAACAATATCAAATGTAAGATATAATCCTAGAGTAAATACTAATTACATAACAAATACAATATATAGTTATGACCTGCCTAAATATATTGTGCATTACCAAAGTATATAAATGCCTATATTTAACAATGAAAAATTATTTTATATACATATTTGATTGAGTGTATATGTATAAATGTCTATATGTCTCTCTCTGACAAAACTACAACATTGTTAATTTCTTATAAGGGACTTAGTAGGAATATTTTTATTGATACCTGGTGGAATTGCCGCATTTAGCTTTAATTGCCATTTGATCTCTTTTTCCCCCAAAATTGCCTTGATGTTACCCCCCCCGGGGTTGTTCCTAACTACTTCAAAAATGGCAAATTTGAAGGTGTTACAACCAGCACTACCAGCTAAATGTCTGTATAGTGCATTATTCATATCCTTCTTTTTTATACAATACAAATGATCGTAAATTCTATTACGTAATTTCCTGTCCGTTTTTCCAACATAAAAACTTGGACAGGACATGCACTTTCCTATATAGACAACATGTTGGGTCTGGCAATTTCCCTTACAGGACCACAGGAACACATGGGTGGGAACGCTTTTGCCTGGAAAAACAGGGGGAGGATAGGGAGATAGATGATATTAAACAAGATGAGAATGGCATTACCTTTCTATATAAGGGCTTTAAAATACACAATTACACAATCTTGAAACTGGAGAAACAACATTTTGAATTGTTTTCCAGGGGCTTTAAATTTGTTAGATCGACCCATGGTGATTTAGCCAATATATTGTTAGAGTTGAAGTTATATCTCCGAAAATTAAATTTGAGAATAATGAATCAACATAAAAGATTTGTTAACAATAACACACAATGTGACATTGCTGAAGGAGATGCATTTGGCAAATTCCAAACTCTCACTAGGAGGAGCATTTTTAATCCCCCACTACATCCAGTCATTAATACTTTTGAAACTATAGTAACTAATGATATATATGAAACATTTGGCAGGTTGAAGGGGCAGAATAAAGAAAACAACTTAAAAGAAGAAGAGTTAACATTACTTGAAAAATTAAGGAAAGAGGTAAATTTAAGATTTATGCAACCTGACAAAGGAGGGGGAGTGGTTATTTTCTACCAGGAAGCCTACAATGATGTTTTAACCTCTTTGTTGATTGATGAAAAAACCTACACCACTGTTTCGTATAATGAAGTTCAAATAGCCTATAGAAGAATAGACTTTTTGTTGGAGGAATATCTTATAGAAAATAGAATTGAGAATGAAACGTACAATTTTTTGAAACAAATGTATCCATGTGTACCCCAATTTTTTGGAATACCCAAGATACACAAAAACATCTTGGAGCCTCCCTTTCGCCCTATAGTTTCTGCCAAGAAGTCTAAGACTCATCCATTGGCAGTGCAGTGTTTATTGATCAGAAATTAAAAGAAATTGTCAGGATGCAAAAACACCTGGTCCAGGACTCTTGGGATTTTCTGGGTAAAATAAATGATAATTTATGGTCAGA
Organism: Protopterus annectens; assembly: GCF_019279795.1. Classification (NCBI taxonomy): domain Eukaryota; kingdom Metazoa; phylum Chordata; order Ceratodontiformes; family Protopteridae; genus Protopterus; species Protopterus annectens. Next base: position 573,630,306 of record NC_056737.1, read on the forward strand.
AACTTGCAAACTTGTTACCATAGATGTCAAGGACCTTTTTACCTGTATACCCAGAGAAGTGGGTTTTGATTTTTTTGAGAACAGTGTCAACAAACATCTTGAGTCATCTTTGGACAGCAAAAAATTAATATTAGAACTAACTGAAATTGTCCTAGACAACAACTTTATTATATTCCAAGGAGAATACTATAAACAGGTGACCGGGGTGGCCATGGGAGCGGCATGCGCTCCCATATACGCAAATCTTGTCCTTCTGGGTTGGGAGGAGCAACACATTTTTCCGAGTCACTACATGGAAAATATTAAAATTTATCTCAGATTTCTGGATGATATTTTTCTAGTTTGGGAGGAAAAACAGCAGTGTGATTTGGAGGAATTTATGAAATATATAAATGAAACAACTACTTTTTTGTCTTTTACACATGAAGCACACAACCAAAGTATAAGTTACTTGGATATTACCCTTAGTAAAAAGGTAAAGGGCTTTAAGTCCAATATTGTTCGAAAAAATACATGGTGTAACAGTTACCTGCAATTCAACAGCCTGCATCCCTTTCATCAAAAGAGAAGTATTATTAAGGGACAGGCTGTTAGAATTGTGAGGATGACCTCAGAACATAAGGATTTACTGTTTGAATTTTCATTCTTGATGGAAAAATTTTTAGAAAGGGGATATCCCAAGCAGCTGGTTGGTGAAATTTTGGAAGAAGTATATAAAGGTTGGGGGACTAAGTATATGCCCCTGTTAGGTTAGAGGCTTGTACCCAAGGAAAACAAGACGAACAATGTTAAAGATTTTTCTGGTGCTTGTATTGTAGAATATAATGGATTTTCAGATTGTTTTACTAACATTCTGGAAAGTAATTGGTCTATTTTCAAGACCAATAAGGAAATTTACGAGACAGTGGGAAACAAACCCTTATTTTCATACAAGACTGCTACGAATTTTAAAAGACTTTTTGAAAAAGGGAATAGAACAATTGATAAAAAGAAAGGAACAACTAAGTGTGGTAGTTGTAGACAATGTACATATATTAATCAAATGGAAGAAATTAAACTTGAAAATGGATTGAATAGCAAAGTTTTATTTTGTAAAGGTAATTGTCGCAGCAGAATGTTGGTCTATTTAGCCACATGTACCAAATGCCCCTCCTTCTATGTGGGCAAAACTGAGAGGGCACTTAGAGAGAGAATTTATGAACACGTGAATGACATCAAAGTGAAAAAAGAGACCAGCGCACTCTACAAACATTCTATAGACTGTGATGGTTTTACAGATTTCAAGTTTGGTATTTTAGACTTGATTAAATTAGACCCCAGGGGAGGGGATATTAAAAATCTTTTATTACAGAGGGAGATAAAGTGGCAGTTGAGACTTAGGTCGAACTTTTTTCCGGGTCTCAACGAATACATTAACATCAAAGCAATATTAATTGACAAAGCAACCTCGATTTAACTGTTTTAATATTGTATATATTTTTTACACCCATGGTTGCATTCGGCCACATTCTGCTGACTTTTACAAGATTTATTGATTAATCTCATTTAGAGTAGCACGGCTCTATGACTACCATTATGAAGGACCTCCACTTTTGATAAATACATAGTCAAATCATTGTAGCATGTATAAGTGGTTTTGTTAGAAGGACCACTAAGAAGCCTTATATGGAAGATGGAGTTTCAAGGGAATTTATTTATTCTTGTTTCAGTTCCTAGTGTTGGGTAGAATGTTTTGTTTTTACTTTTAACAGTACTATGGGTAGGACATTGTTTACATTGTATGTTTTTGTTTAATTGAACATTTGAAACATTAAGTAAAGATTGAAAATGCAAGAACAAATTTACACTAATGGAGATTTGAAATGTAGCTATTTTAAATTGTGTAAAGTGTAGTAAGAACATGCTGTGGGCACAAGTTACACCAGAAAGCACAGTGTTACTTGCTTCACCTAGTGACATGTTCACAGTGTCATACAGAGAGACGTGGTTAGTTTAACCACAATTCACTAGGTTGTTTTTGGTAAAAAATATTTTTAATAAATATATTTATATATATAAAAATTATTTATAAACACACACTTCATATATTTTAAATATCCTTTTATTATAATATTTACATTTGTATTCCTTGTATAATATAACATATTTATTCAATGGCTTTCAGTGTATATTTATAAAGCACAGTTGCACTTTAACATGGTTTTTCTAAAAAGAGTTTATAAAGCATTAAGGGTTAACCCATGCCTTAAAAACCATTTTTACCTACATGAATTTTTTAATTGTTAATTTTTATTGGTTTAATTAATCAATTATTGAATAATTATTCTAATTATTTTGATGAAGAATTGTATAAAAACCAGAGGCACCATGGATTTAGTATTCTGATGAAGTCTGCTTTGGGCAGACGAAAGCGCTCATGTAGTTGGAACTGTTGAAAATTTTTGCGATTAAAGAAAGTTTTTTTTTGTCTGTCAGTACGGAACTTGGTTTTGTGTACAGTTGAGTTACTGCTTTTTCGTAATTTCCCTTACAAAGATAAATCCTACTTCTAATAATATTCTCTAAACTAATACACTCCACTTGTAAAATGGAAGGGCACTGGTTGCAATGTCCACATTGCTTAGCCCCTGTCCTATGGGTGTTCCTGGAATTATCTCTGTGATTAGACCTAATGTCAATAATTTTTTTTGAAATTCATCCCTGTTTTATATACATATGTTGGTTTCTCACCCACTCTATCACAAATTCCTTCATCACTAGTAAGAATATTCCAATTACTATCTACAATCTTTCTCACTATGACTTATTCATCCTTTGGAAGGGGGATGAGGAGAAATTGATGAATTTCATCGATTACATCAATGGTAGTACTTCCTACTTGCAATTTACTTATAACATCAGTAAGACAGGAATAAATTATCTTGACACTTACATATTCAGCGATGGACACACTTTTCAGTCTAAGATCTATGTTCTTTTTGCAATGCCTATTTAGAGTTTTCCAGTAATCATCCCTATACGCAGAAAAGAAGTCTTTTAAAGGGGCAATGTATAAGGGCTGCTAGGATGACCTCCAGAAAGGAAGATATGATTCTTGAGATGGCCTTTGTTGGCAAACTATTTAGACAGAGAGGTTATCCTGAGGCCATGATCAAGGACATCACCGAATATGTTATACGAGAATGGGGTAATAAATATATACCTATCTTGGGCAAGAGTTTATTGTCAACCAGCGCAAATGAATGCAGTACATCAGGAGCCACATCACTATGGCTAGGCTTACAAATGCCTCAGGGCAGATAGCCTAGTACTATACTATGAAACTATGAAACTATTAGGTCTAATCACAGAGATAATTCCGGGAACACCCATAGGACAGGGACTAAGCAATGCGGACATTGCAACCAGTGCCCTTCCATTTTACAAGTGGAGTGTATTAGTTTAGAGAATGTTATTAGCAGTAGGATTTATCTTTGTAAGGGAAATTGCCAGACCCAACATGTTGTCTATATAGGAAAGTGCATGTCCTGTCCAAGTTTTTATGTTGGAAAAACGGACAGGAAATTACGTAATAGAATTTACGATCATTTGTATTGTATAAAAAAGAAGGATATGAATAATGCACTATACAGACATTTAGCTGGTAGTGCTGGTTGTAACACCTTCAAATTTGCCATTCTTGAAGTAGTTAGGAACAACCCTAGGGAGGGTAACATCAAGGCAATTTTGGGGGAAAAAGAGATCAAATGGCAGTTAAAGCTAAATGCGGCAATTCCACCAGGTATCAATGAAAATATTCCTACTAAGCCCCTTATAAGAAATTAACAATGTTGTAGTTTTGTCAGAGAGAGACATATAGACATTTATACATATACACTCAATCAAATATGTATATAAAATAATTTTTCATTGTTAAATATAGGCATTTATATACTTTGGTAATGCACAATATATTTAGGCAGGTCATAACTATATATTGTATTTGTTATGTAATTAGTATTTACTGTAGGATTATATCTTACATTTGATATTGTTCCTTTTATGCACTCCATGCATTTGTCATATTTTATATGAAACATTCATCTAGTATGTATTATTAGAGTTGGGGTATGGTTCATATTCCACCGATAGAGAATTTTTATTATATGATAGAATTTTGATGCTGTTTTAGGCATTTTTTAACCATTATTAATACTGATAATATTTAGAAGGCTGTTTATATGGGTTTTACCAAATCTATGTTCTTATGTCTTTAAAACTTAATGGTAGTTTAATTGGTCAGGTGGTGTTTTAGGCGGGAATTTTAAAGTATTTAAGAGACAAGGTTTGATATATTCAGTGTTCTGATGAAATCTACATTGGGTAGATGAAAGCGCTCAACCTTCGTTTTGTATTTCAATAAAAGAAGTTCTTTTGTGACATATTCGTGGATCGTGGTTTGTTCTGGGAACAGTTTTTGGTGCTGTCTTTCTTCTGGAATTCAAATTTACCCATACATGGACGACTGCCTTATTCAAGCAGAGAGCAAAGACATTCTTTTAAAGCATCTGGCGTTTGTAAAAAGATTGCTAATTTGCCTATGGTACACAGTAAATGAAAAGAAGTCAAAACTAGTGCCCTCACAAGAGATAATATTCCTGGGTGCCAGCTTAAATACAACGGCCTAGATGACTTATCTCACGCCAGACAAGCAAGGACAACTGACTCAGTATTTCCAATTGATGGCAACAAAAACCCAACTCCCTGCAAGAAAGATTCTGCAGGCCTTGGGGTACATGGCATCTTGCATACTTCTAATTCCATATGCCAGACTGCATATGAGGAAACTACAATGGTACCTAAAGAGTGTCTGGTCTCAACACTGTCATAGTTTGGAAACAGTAATACCTCTTATTCCTTGCCTTCAACAGGAGTTTCGATGGTGGGCTCAAGCCTGTCACCTCAACAAGGGACAGCCTTTCACTCAACCCACAGCCAGGCAAACACTGACAACAGATGCTTCAGATTACGCATGGGGAGCGCACCTGGCAGAAAAATGTATTCAGGGCAAGTGGCCCGCAGAACAAAGGCATCTTCACATCAATCAAAAAGAGATGCTAGCTGTACAAAATGCCCTTATAGCTTTCAAGGACCTTCTGCATCCAGGACAACTACTACTAAAGACAGACAACACCACAGTTATGTGGTATATAAACAAGTAAGGGGGCACTCATTCATATCCCCTCTGCAGACAAGCCATGACCTTGTGGAACACAGCTCTAACCTATCAAGTTCATCTGCAAGCACAGTTCCTGCCAGGAGAGAAAAACACTCTGGCAGACGACTTAAGCAGGAACATCATGGATCCGCACAAGTGGAAATTACATCCACAAATATTCAGAATGATAACACAAGAATGATGGAGCCCGGACATAGATATGTTTGCATCCCCAATGAATTGCCAGCTACAGAAATTCTACACAAGGACTTACCACCCACAAGCATTGAAAGTGGATGCCCTCTCATTCAGCTGGAAAAACCTACAAGTATATGCTTTCCCACCACTACCTTTCCTTTCAAAGGTACTCCTAAAAACCAGACAAGAAAAGCCAAAGATGATCCTGATTGCCCCAGACTGGCCACGCCAGCACTGGTACCCAATCTTAAAGAACTTAGCACAAGGTCCACCATGGATTTTGCCTCAAATCCCACATCTTCTGACTCAGCAAAACAATCAGATACTTCACAGCCAGCTCAAGACTTTAAACCTGGCTGCATGACAGATTCCTTAGTCAAGCAAGCAATGCCTCTCTCCAAAGCTGTTATGGATGTCATTCTGGAGGCCAGAAGGCCTAGCACCAGGAAAGCCTATTCGGATAAATAGAAGAGATTCTGTGCCTGGAACCAGGCTCACAGCCTTGACCCTCTTGTCCCAAATATTCCTCAGATACTACAATACTTAACTGAGATGCTGGACAAAGGCCTCTCCTTCTCATCCATTAAGATCCACGCCTCTGCCATCTCTGCTTATTACAACCTGGGACCTCAACTTCGTCTTGGAAAAATTAACTTTACCTCCTTTTGAGCCAGCTAACTCAGCAGACTTAAAATATGTCTCTTGGAAAACTGCTCTGCTCCTGGCAGTAACCTCAGCATGAAGAGTTTCAGAATTACAGGCACTAATGGCAGTGAAACCTTTCATCATTTTCCACCAAGACAGGGTGTCTTTAAGAACAAACCCCACTTTTATGCCAAAGGTGGTATCAAGTGTGGCTCTAAACCAAACTATTCACTTGCCTACTTTTTATCCAAATCCACAGAATAAAGGGGAGAGACTTCTGCATTCCTTGGACATACACAGGCAGTTATACTTCTACTTGGACAAAACGAAAGCTTTCAGGAAAACTGAGCAATTGTTTGTAGCATATGCTACAGGAGCACAGGGAAAAGCCATTTCAAAACAGACCATTTCAAAATGGATAGGGCACTGTATACGTTTCTGCTATACACATGGGAAAGCAGTACCTAACAGCATTATGTCTCATTCCACCAGGGCAACAGCCACTTCAACTGCCTACCTCAGAGGAGTACCTACCAAGGACATTTTGGAAGCAGCAACTTGGAGTTCTGTACATACCTTCACCAAGCATTACCATCTGCCTCTTTACTCTTAATCCAGAGCTGGCTTTGCCACTGCACTGCTGCAGGGCCTTATAGCCACCCCTAATGCCTTACAGAACCAGCCACCCAACCTCAGCTTTGGGATTCTACCCAAGTGTAATGACTGCAGCAGTGTAACATGATGAACATAGTACAGTTTTGTACCTACCATAAATGTAGATGTTCGAGTGTATACACTGCTGCAGTCTAGGTTACCCTCCCTCCTTCCCCTCTTCCTTGCTGGTACTTACCTAGGCCTTCTACCCTTTACTACCTATGGGAGTATTTGCTGGTATCTGAACATTTTTGATTGCTTTTCTTATGTATGTTTTATTAGCAATTTACATGGCCTACCTTTTTGGGGGCACCTGACATCTGGGGCAAGAAAAACTGAAGAAAATGGCGGCTGCATCTTTTATACCCCTGGCGCACTGACGTCAGGGAAGAAGCGACAGCAATTGACTCCGGACCAAGACTTTGGAACTCTGGCCGTCTGAGGGGACCGCCTGACGGCAGGATAACCCAAGTGTAATGGCTGCATCAGTGTATACACTCGAACATCTACATTTATGGTAGTACAAACTGTACTTTTTGGCCACACCCGGTATGGTTTCCCTTCTTTTGGTCTCATCTTCAGGCTCCAACTTGGATTATTTCACACCCCTTGGGGATTCCTCATCCAAGCCTGGACAGTTCGAAGCTCACGGCTTGGCTGCTCCAGTTCCCCTAATTGCTAGGACTCCTGGATTACCCTCTTCAGTCAGGTCTATTCTGGTGGCAGCTCATAAGTCTTCCACCAGGAAGATTTACTGCAGCAAATGGAAACATTTTTCCTTTTGGGCTTCTTAAAGGAGTTTAGACCTTTTCACAGCTCCTGTTTCTACCATTCTCGACTTCCTAGCAAATATTTTTCAACAAGGAGCAAGCTCTTCTACTATCAAAGTTCAGTTAGCTGCCATCTCTCATTTTCACGTGGGTGAGAATTCTGCTTCTCTGGCCTCTTCCAGACTGTGTAAAGCCTTTATTAAAGGTACTTTCCTATTACACCCCTCAAGTCAAGGATCGTGTTCCCCCATGGGACCTTAGTATGGTTCTTCAGGCTTTGGTCGCTCCACCATTTGAACCTGCAGCAACCACAGATCTTAAGTTTTTGTCTTGGAAAACAGCATTTCTAGTCACTACCACCTCTGTTAAAAGGGTTTCACAACTGCAAGCGCTGTCTATTATAGTTCCATATATGATTTTCCATAAGGATACGGTTTCCCTTCGGACTAATCCTTCCTTTTTTCCCAAGGTTGCATCACAAGTTAACATCAATCAGACCATTAACTTACCTGTTTTCTTTCCAAATTTTGCTAACAAAATGGAATACAGACACAACTTGTTGGATGCTCATAGACAGTTGCGATTTTATTAACACAAGACTAGAACCTTTCGTAAATCTGATCAATTGTTTGTGTCCTTCTCTAAACCCTTTTTGGGTAAACCTATCTCTAAGGTCACTATCGCTAGGTGGATTTCCTTGTGCATTCTTCAGGTCTATAAGGATAAAGGTTTGTCTCCTCCGGGTTAGGTGAAAGCTCATTCCACTAGGTCAATGGCGACTTCTGCAGCCTTTTGGTCTAGAGTCTCATTGGATGATATTTGTTCTGCAGCTACTTGGTCCTCATCTCATACCTTTATCTCTCACTACAAATTGGATTTGACTTCTAGAAGGAGAGCATCCTTTGGTTCAGCGGTGCTCCGGAATATCCTTCCATGAGGGCCACCCAGGTGTTTAGTAGCTGGGGACTCTGTCCCACAGGTTGAAGACCAAATGAAGTAAACTACTTCAGATAAAGAAGTTATGTACTCACCATAACGTTCCATTTGAGTAGTTCTACTTCATTTGTCTTCAACCGTCCCTCCCTCCCTCCTTCCCCTTGGCCTTATATGGACAGCCTGTTTGGCTGCATTTTTTAGGTACATAAGGTGTTCTTTCAGGTCGGGTTCTCAGTATAAGTGGCAGCAAACTTGTTCTGGGGGTTCAAAGGTAGTGGAGGTGTATTATGGGTAAGGGGAGGAGCTTGGAGCTCAGAGCAGATGCTAGTGAACTTGCCGGCTTGGATCTGATATGGATCCGGTGCCCACAGGTTAAAGACAAATGAAGTAGAACTACTCAGATGGAACGTTATGGTGAGTACATAACTTCTTTTTTTGCTTCATCTCCATGTTGTTCTTGGGCAAGAAAGTCCTGAAGTATGTCCTTTATGTACCATATCACATTCCAATGCTTTAGGCATATGTCTTACATATTGCACTATCATTTTAATAATTGTAAGTCTCTCCTCCATAGTAAAAAACATATTATTCCAGGTATTAAAAAGATTTTGTATATTAAGAAAACAGGTATTATAATTATTATATATAATAGATTTAATATCTTTAGATAGTATTATACCTAAATAAGTTATCTGACCTGAATTGGGTACATATTTAGTAAAATCACTAATGAGAATATTTTTTCGTGTATATATAGGTAGTATTTTAGTTTTTTCTTCATTGAATATTAAACCAGAAATACTTTTAAAATTCATCATGTTATCAAATAGAGACTGTATAGAAGAATTAGATCCTGCTGATGTAATTAGAACATCATCTGCAAAAGTTGAATTTTGGATGTTGTATTTTCATCTATTTCAAAACCCTCTATGTCAGTACTGTT